>NW_028252202.1:0-87693 GCF_964263255.1 Lissotriton vulgaris
TTCAGCCCTTACTTCTCCTTGCTACTGTGCCTCTAGAGGTGGTATTTCTTGTACTTGCACAACGTGTACAACTTGCGGTGATACAGTCACTAATGTTCTCAGGTTTGGCTCATAGAACACTATTTCTTCATACGGATCTCTTGTTCTCTGTTATGAGAGGCATGCACTCAGTTCGGTACTGCCGAACATTGGACAGCAGTATTTGTAATGAGGATCACCTGATAGGTGCCTTTCCACCTTTGTTCCACACAGGACTTTCTCACAAGTTTCATTATCAGCACCGAGTCACCGTTGCGTAGGTCATGACATTGCTCCTGATGTGGATTTGCGGTGGCAGCTTCAACCTGTCGAGAGACAAAATGCACCACATCAGCCAATCCGTTGCAGTAATCGAGTACCATGTCATCTTTAATATTTACAATACCATTTTCAGGTACAGCAGGGCACGCCCTATCAGCATTTGATGTGTCTTCGGTTGTATGTTGGAACGAGTTCCTCAACAACGACTAGCCTAACAACGAGGTTGCTAACATGACCTCGTCTAAACCATTTGTTTTTACCACGCATTCCTTTACCACGATTTGTCATGGTAAAGGCATGCATGGTAAAAAAAATGCACACCAACTACTACCCCAATCCCCTAAAAACAAACACAATCCCCCATATGCCCCAAAAACTAACACAACCACCTGTAAACTAACCCCAACCCCTCCCATCCCTGAAAACAAACCCCAGACCCCCACCCCTAAACACTAACCCCAAACTCCGCACCTCCTAAAAACTAACCCCAACCCCTCTACCCCCTGAAAACTTAACCAACCCTTCCCACTCCCTAAAATGTAACCCAAACCCCCTCACCACCTTAAAACTAACCCCAAACCCCACACCCCCTAAAACCTAGCCACAAACCCCTCTTACCTGTTCCTGTGCGATGCTCCTCTGAATTCCACCCTGCCGAAACACTAGACCAAATCAGCCTTAACCACACACATGCATGGTTAAGGCTGAGACAATGTATGGGCAAGTCGTTGTTCCACTTGCATGACTCCGGAACTCGTTGTTCCAAAGTCCTGGAAAAGGTCATTTCTCAGGGCTTCATGTCAGGTGTACTTCGGAGACCCAGCAACACCAAAAGCAAAGCATCAGGCCAAGAAGTGGATGATCAAGCTTTTGCCAATCAGGACTTTATAACTGCTCCACAATTCGAGACACCTCTAGACGATAGCTGCAATGCAATTTCGATTCCACCTATTGTGCTGCACATCATCCTAAATCCTTCGATATGACTCGAGAAACCGGCATTTCGTAATGTGGCACTAGCTCCGTCAACAACAGCTTGGCTACAGTAAGACTGTAATTTCTTCGTGCTGGACACACTTCCACCCACCTAGAAAAAATGCAGACTATGACCAAAATATATCTCAGCCTATTACAAATAGGCATCTTGATGGAATCCATCTGCATCCTATTGAAGGGACCACCTGAGCTTCCTACGTGACTCAGTGTAACCAATGTTCTTTTCCTTAAATTCATCTATTGGCATGTTGCACAACGGTGACACAATTTGTCTACAAACAGTTAAACCAGTTGTTTGAAGGATCTGATCATGGCATCCCTCCTTAAATGTATAGGACCATGCAAATGTTGTGTCATGGAAGATAGTAAACTGTCTAGAAACAATGGTCTCTCATCTGCTGAAACCCAAATGTCATGTGCATCCTGTTCTGATCCGACCTTTTTCTGCTTCTGAAATACTTTCCTGTAAGGTTTTGACTTCTTTCAAAATTAAAAAGACAGTGTCTTCTGCAGATTGATCTATGAATGTGCCGTTAACTGTGCAAGCCACAATTGCACAATAACATGCTACTTCGTCTGCATATCTGTTCCAGACTAGGACATAACTATTTTCACTTCTGTGAGCTGCACACTTAACTACAGAGATTTCATTTGGCAGTTGCAGTGGTTCAAATAGTTTCTCACATGTTCACCATTTATGATAGGCAATCCAGATGATTTCATAAAACCTCTTTGTGACCATAACTGTCCAAAATCATGGACCACACTAATGCCATTTTTACTATCTGTAAATATAGTCGCTCTCAATCGGCTGTTAAACTGCCAGCTCTGATAAGGACAATTGATTCTGCAAATTCTGCAGATGCAATACCTCAAAGCCATTAAGATTTTATTACTTCTTGAATTGTGAAAACAGCATGGGCTGCTCTAAGGAAACCATCATTTGTTCTTAAGCATGAGCTATCCACGAAAATGACATAATCTGCTCTGATTAAAGGCTCATATTTTATGTCTGGCCTTGGCTTAGTGCATAAATCTGTGACATCTAGACAGTCCTGCTCAAAATCATCATCAATTGTATCATTCTCAGGTAAGGGCGACAACGTACTGGGATTCAAAACATGGCACCTTTTCAAAATCACATTATCAGATGAAAGGATTTGCTGCTTATTTTTTATGAGACAGGAGTTGGTCATATACTGAGTTTTTGTTCTGGTCGGCAAAATTTCAAAGGAGTGAGGGACCTAAACAATTAAAAGGTTTCCCCATCACTATGCTTTCAAAGCTCTCAATGCCTGATCTTACAGTCACCACTGATTTTAGACAACCCGGCAGTCCTGCAGCGACGGAGTCAAGGGTAATTGAGAAATAGGCTACTGGTCTCCTTGCATCACCATGAATCTAATTTAGCACTGAGATAGAGCAGCCCTCCCTCTCACAGCAAAATAGAGTAGATATTTTTCTGTAATCTGGCATTCCTAGTTCTGGGTCACGACAGAGACTTTCTCTCAGTTCTAGGAAAGTTTGCATGCATCCTTGTTCCATGAAAGCAGATCAGGAACATCTTTGAATGTCAGCCTCAGTAAAGGCTTAGCCACTAGGTAAAAGTTTGGTATCCACAGTCTACAGTAGACAACCATTCCCAGGAACATTCTGACTTTTCTTTGTGTTCTTGGTGGACCCATTCTTAAAATACTTTCCACTCTCTTTTGTGACACTTTTCTTGTTCCATTCTTTTTTTTTTTGTAAAAATGTTTCATGTTCCATTCTTAATGATATGTCCCGAGTACTGGACTTCTCTTTGGCAAAATTGAAGTTTACCTGGAGACACTTTATGTCCATTCTCTGTCTGCTGGTTTAATAATGCAAATGTATCCTGCGTACAGGCATCTTCTGTGCTTGATGCCAGAAGTAGGTCATCAATGTACTGCACAAGAACTGAATTACTTGGCATGTGCAGAGACTCAAGATTTTTCTGCAGAACCTAGTTATAAATTGATGTGCTCTAAGTTTACCTTTATATACCCCAGGCCAAAACTCCCTTGGAACACAAAGGAGAAGAGGCATTGTTATCGTCATGTAAGAAAGCTTGTCAAAGGTCCAGTGAACCATTCAGCAGTGCATGGAATCTGAAAAGGTATGGTGGCTAGATTTGGTGCCATGGGACAGCATGAAACAACAATATTATGTTTCTATCGTAGGTCCTGAATTATTCTGTACTTTCCATTTGGTTTCTCTAAAACCATGATAGGTTGATTACGTGGGCTACCAATGATTTACTTCAAAATCCTGTCATTTAGGATTTCCTCAATTATTGGAGTCATTCTTGACACTATCTCTGGGGTCAAATGATACGATGGTGTTCTCTGAAAAATGGCATTTGGTTTAACTGTGATTCGGACTGGCTCTACACCTTTGATTAGTGGATTTCCTTTCCTGTAATATCCTATACTTCTGGGTTCACAATTTCACTCAAATCAGGAACAATTCCTCCACTGTCCTCATTGGATACAGTCTTACAGCATCTTGCTGAGACAGTTTAAACTCCACATCCTCATCATGAGTCTGAAACTCAACTCCATTTGGTATGCAATCAATGGTACAATTTAGTTTGCACAATAGATCCCTTCCTAGCAGATTTACAGGTTTTGAATCACATATGATGAAAATGAACCTAATTGTACAAGGACTTCTTTTAAAATTGGTTTAGAAATCTGTTTATGTGTAACTCTTACATCTTGGATCTTCTTTCCTGAGAGTTATAGGTCTGGAATTTTCGCTGTTCTCACAGTGAAATGGGAAGCACCAGTGTCAATAGGAAATTGCACTTGATTGCCATTCACCTCAGCATCTATGAATACTGCACTCTGAGCTACCTCTAAGACTGTATCAAGCACACAATCTGCCTCTCTCAGGCATCATCATTGTGAGTTGTCGGAGTCCAAGCTTTTGCTTTCTAACATAGGAAATTGTTGAAACAGGTTCTGATCTTGGGCCTGAAATTAGTTTTTATATGCATGGAGGATATGATTCAAATTAATCTTTGAGTTACCCATACTCTGAGGCACCATCAAGGCTTGTGGGACCTGCATCATTGAAACCTCTTTCTGCATTGATACTTGCATTTACTGAACAGGTACAAATCTGCACCTGCATTTGATTCCCTTCTTGCATTTTGTTGTTAGTGTTTACTGGATTCAACCTACGCTCCCTCTACAATGACCGACCTTCTTACAGAAGTGACAAGAAGTCATTTTCTTCAATGCTGTAACATCTACACCAGTACTAGGATACATGGGAAGTCCCCAACCTCTACCTTGAGCACTTGCCAAAAATACTTGAACACATTATGGTCCAGCTGAAAAACCAACACCCTGCATTTCATTCTGAAACACAACACCTTACATGGAGCCAGCATTCCCTGCATGAGACGGATTCGGAAGACCTTTCTGTGACAACTGTGTTTACACCAACATAAACGTCTCCTTAACCTTCTTCTGCTTCATCTCCTGTTCATCACTGCAATACTTTGCATATTTCATAATCTCATCCCAAGACTTGGTCTGCCAACAAAGAACATTCTGCTGTATATGCTGACTGCTTTCTGGTCTCAACTTGTTCACAAACTGTGAAATAAAGAACCCCATTTCACTCGGCTCAAGATGTGTTTGAAAAGTATGCAGCTGGAATGCTTTCAACAAGTTTTCATAATATTCATGCACTGACTCCTTCACCTCTAGCTGAATCCTGTTGAGTTTCATTAAAATCCAAATCTTTTAGGGGAACTCTTTTTTGGGGAAACTAATAACCTCATTGTACTTATCCATCACAGTAGGATCAATTCAAAACATTTGTAAAGCACACAGCTACCTCCGTAAACAAGTCCTGACGCTAGTGACCAGTACAAAAGAGAAGAGGAGAAGTGAACAAATTACTTAGCCATAAGATACATAAAAGTTTTGAGTTAGCTTATACAAACTGATTCTGAAGAGATGCAGCGGAGACTGAGTGGCAGTGAGTTCTACAATTTAGAAGCCAATTAAGTAAAGGAATGACCACCTCATCTACCTTTACAAATGTGAGGTACATGGAGAAGTTTCATATCGTTGGATCTCAAGGCTGTGAATTGGAAATAAAACCTCAGTCTCCTCCTAAGATATAGAGGGCCCTTATGAATGTAGGCTCTAAAGACTAAAGTAATAGCTTTAAATTGGATTATCTTGATCAAGGGAAGGTAGTGAAGATGTCATAAATGAGAAGAGATGGATAAATGAGAGAGAATCTTCAGAATGAGGTGAGTGGCCAAATTCTGGATGTATTGAAGCCGTTGCAGAAGGAAGGTCAGATGGCCTTAATAGAGACAGTTGGCATAGTCCAATTGAGCTGAGACCAAGGTGTGGACAACCGTTAGTTCGTGAGTCCATTGGAATGAGGTGGAACATTCTTCTAAGGGATCTCAGGATGGCAAAACAAGAAGCGGGGAGAGATATGACTTGAGGTTCAAAAGTAAGCTGCAAATCAAATTTCACCGCTAGGCTTCTGGCCAACGAAGTAGGGGTCGAGGAGCTCATACCTCAGGAGGCCATCACAAACTAGCATCCCGGGCAAGCTTAGTGCCAAAGAAAAGAATCTCTGTTTTATCTGACTTGAGTTTACATCCAGGCTACCAAATCTATCAGACACCATTTAAAAGAGCTAAGAGATGAAGGCGTTTGTACCTGGAAAGAAAGAAAGATAGAGGAAGCTCTATGATTCTGGTGCTGTTAGACCTGTCGGCCGCATTTGATACTGTGTCCCACAAGATCCTCGCGAGCCGTCTAAAGGGAGTAGGCATAGGAGGACAAGCCCTCTC
Organism: Lissotriton vulgaris; assembly: GCF_964263255.1. NCBI lineage: Eukaryota > Metazoa > Chordata > Amphibia > Caudata > Salamandridae > Lissotriton > Lissotriton vulgaris. Next base: position 6,149 of record NW_028252202.1, read on the forward strand.
CTGGCTAGAGAGCTTTCTGTCCGGGCGCTCACAATCCGTCAGCCTGGGACCGTATCGTTCCCCCTCAAGGACGCTCACGAAGGGGGTGCCACAGGGCTCATGCCTAAGTCCCACATTGTTTAATGTGTACGTGGCCCCCCTTGCTGAGATTGTAAGAAAATACGGATTCACCCCGGTGTCCTACGCTGACGACACCCAACTCCTCTATCCTTTTCACTCCCTAAACTCCAATGTCAGGGACAATTTTGCGGAAGGCATGAGGGCCATCTCCAACTGGATGGCTGTCAACCGGCTCCAATGCAATGTTGGAAAAACGGAACTAATGCTATTTGGAAAAGCGTCCATACTATGGTCCCCCGACTGGTGGCCTCTAGATCTGGGACCAGTACCCACCCCAAAACTCACAGTAAAGAATCTGGGGGTGAAGTTAGATCAAAATCTAACCTTGAAGGAACATGCCAGTGCAGTTGCGGGGGCATGCTTCCACACAATTGGTCTGCTAAGACGAGTCTTTCCATACTTATCTGATAACCACAGAAAGACCCTTGTGCAGACCATGGTGATAAGTAAAATTGATTATTGCAACGGGCTCCTGATACAAGCCAACGAGGATGCCATAAACCGCCTCCAGGTAGTCCAAAACACAGCGGCAAGACTGGTTTTGAACGCCCCCCCCCCAGAACCCCCTCCAAACCTCTGCTCCGAGAACTCCATTGGTTGCCAATACGACAACGCATCAAATTCAAAATCTGCTGCATTGTTCATAAATGCCTGTTCGGGAAAGCCCCCACTTATCTGACCCATAAGCTACCCCTCTACAAACCTGACAGAGCATTACGGTCTAGCAATCAATTACTAATAAAAACTCCACTGGTAAAAAAAACCAGACAAGGTGGCAGAGCCTTTTCTCTGATAGGACCCAACTTATGGAATAACCTACCCCCCTGCATCAGACAAACCTCCAACCATTCCTCCTTCAGGAAAAAACTAAAAACGTGCTTGTTCCTGGAAGAATAAATAACTAATCATCAGTCGACGACTTCTCCCTCTGGTAACATCTGCCATACCTCATTGCGAGCAAAAGCGCGGAGATACCCCGTATGGGGTCGATTCTTGCGCTATACAAGAAATTAAATAAATAAATAAATAAAGAGGTGGGTGTCATCAGCGTAAGAGATCACCGACACCCACCAAGTTTTCACCAATTTGGGAAGAGGCTACAGATAGTTATTAAAAAAAGGGATGAGTGCCGAGCCCTGTGGGATGCCACATACAAGCGGTTTCAAGGAAGAGGGAAAATGAGGGGAAAAAACTGCTTGGGAGCGATCTGATAGAAAGGATATCAACACATTCAAAGCTTGGCCTCTGACACCGATTCTTTCAATTCCATCAAGTAAGATGGTATGGGAATTGGTGTCAAAGGCAGAAGTAAAATCCAACAGCATGAGCAACACAGGCAAGCCCTGATCTAATTTTTCCTTGATGAATTTGGATACCCCTAGCAGAGTGGACTCAGTGCTATAGCCAGAGCGAAAACTCGATTGACAATCATGCAGAGGAGAATTAGATTCTAAGAAATGAGACCACTGTTTATTGACTCTTTTCTCTAAACGTTTAGCTACCGTGGGGTGCAGAGAAATGGGTCTAAAAATACTGAGAACCATAGGATCTGCTGATGGATTAGTAGCGCATGTTTCTAACAAAGTGGAACTTCACCCAATTCCAGTGATTTATTCATCAGCATGATTATAATAGGATTCACCACCTCACTCGCTACTTTATGAAGGCAGGAGGGCAAGAGTCTAATGGCGATCCTATTTAACACCTACTAGTTCCATAAGCCAAAGAAATGGGTCAAACCTCATAAGCAGAGGGCCTGGAGAAGTAGAGACCAGAAAGGTCACGAAAGAAAAAGTTGAAGCAGAAAATTGGTTAAAAAGGTTTTGGAGTTTCTCATAAATACAACTAGAGAGATTTTGACAAAGATTGTGGAAAACGAGTAGTTTCTATGGCAGAGGGAGAAATATTTTTTTTAACAATTTAAAGAGTTCATTGGGCTTATTAGCTGCTTCAGAAATAGAAGCAGCAATAAAAAATTTCTGCGCTTTCCGGATAGGGGAATGGCAGCATTTCAGCGCAGCCAAATATGTTACTTTATCCTAATTAAGTGATGGTGCATTTGTACTAAGATGTCTTGGTGGCTCTGAATCTGGTCAATGCACAGCAATATTGCATTCAGCCCACAGCCTGGTATGTCATACTGCATCTGTGAAATTTCTCTCTGTTCATCTCTGGTATTTGTCTGTATATGTAGTGTGAGATATCTTCCACCAAGCACTTAGTGCTTCAAAATGTATAGGTTTAGGAGGTGGCTTCATGTCATAACGTGCCTCTCATATTCTGTCTAAAATTCTCAAATCAAATGTACCATCTAGAAAAACTCAATGGACCCCCTTTCTCACTGATTTTGTACCATTGGCAAAGTCTTATACATGTGTAACCCTTTATCAATCATAATTTAGTAAGCAGGTGTACCCTGATGAGGTGCCTCTTCACCAGCTCATATTGCAATTGTCACATCGCCTCTAAGTAGACTAATAAAAGCTTTGAAACATCTCATGATTTCAAATTTAAAACAACGATTTAACAAACAGCTAAATATAAATCTTTACTGTGGAATTTTATTCCATATATGTCAATATTTAGTAAGCCCGTCTCCCAGTCTCAGCGTGGCTCTTCAAATTGACAAATGAAACAGTCCCAGTTCACTGCTCTGCACTCGAGTGTTACCTTCGAGGACTCATGCTCAGTTGATTTCACTGATTGCCTGAAAGCCTTTAGTACTTGGCATCCATCTTAGATCTACACATTTTGTGAATTTTGAGGTGCCAAAATTTAACCCAAAATCCGGCGGTGGAAGCCAGCCCGTTGCTTGCCAGACCTCCGGTTTGGAAGAAACCCTTCCCCAGGAAATCTGTGGCACAGCGCTGATCCGCTTCTGCAAGGTCAACTTCTTTCCTGGTCTTTTTGGGAAAACTGCTTTGTTTTTCTTTTGTAGAACCCTGGAACGTTGGCCATGAGGATGCAAGGACATGAGGGGAGGAGCCGAGGAGTTAGCAGAAAGCAGCTGGTCGACCTGGCCGTGCGAAGAGACTGGGACGCTGTTTCGTCACTTTGCAGACATGGACACCGGACACCGTCATCAGAGCTGCCCTGCCATTCCTGCTGTCCCTATTCCTGCCTTTCCCACCTTGCCCCTACCACCGCCAAGAGTCACCGGGAGCTTGCTTGTTGGTGTGGCCCGTTACTACAGCTCATGGCCATGCCCATTGCCGTCTGTTTCGCTTTGCAGTTTAGCCTTCTGGAGCCATCTTGGCAGCTGTTGGCCGTGAAGCTGGGTGGCACCTGTTGTGCAGTGAGTAGGGAGGGGGGTTTCTTGGTACCCCTGGTTGAATTGGCAGGATCGGGCAAAATGTAGGATCCAGGAACTTCAGGTGGAGCTCTGCTGTGACCCTGCACCTTCAAGCTTTCTGGCCAAAGGATCAAGGGAGCGAGGGATCAGCCCTCAAGGAAGGGAAGGTGAGGAGACTGAGTGTGGAGGGCATAGTATCCCACTGTGAAGAGCAAGAGCCCGCCCACACGTAGAGACGGACCAGCTAGGACTGAGCACCATTTATGGGATGGCCTGGCTAGCTCCGCTCAGTCTCAGGCTCATGCTTTACTCACTTGTTGGCACAATTCTCCTGTTTACGTGCTGAATGGCTTATCAGCTTACCTGCTTGTGTAGTGAGGTGGTTGGGGTCAATCATGAGGCGTACACGGTGTGTGGATTAAGTATTTATTATACTTTTAGAGAGCACCGGGGGAAGCTCTGGCTCGGGCTGCGGCTGGGCTACAATCCCTAAAATGGCCGCCTGCGCTCCCAGTGTCTTCCGTCACATGAGGAGGGAAACACCGGAGCGCTACACTACAGCTTGCTTCTTCATTCACCTTTCACTCTAGTCCTATATCCTTTTTTCAGACCCTCCAGGATTTCGTGGTTTGCCACAAAATCTACACTTTTGTAAAAATGCTACGATTTTTACAAAAGTGCCCGCGAAATTGGCACTTTTGTAATAATTCAGCGATTTTTACAAAAGTGCCAAACACCTTAGTATTGTTCATTCTCTTATGTAGTTTCATTGCACAAGTGATTGGTTTCTGAGGGGCTGTGCTTTGCAAGAGGGCGCTTTGGCTGTGAGTGTGTAGTTTTCTGTTGTTGCTTTTCCTTTTCTCTCCCTGGAACTCTGTTCATCGCTGATGAATTATACGCCATGCACTGGACTGGAAGCCATGCCATGCACTAGAGCTTTGCTTAGCGCTCCTAAGTTCCATAGCGCCTCGCACATCTGGGAGCCCCATGAGAAGTGTGCTCCACCTACGAGAATTTGGTGAACCCCGAAAAATCCACAGCTATGTGTGTGTTCACGAACACTCTCAGAGCCTTTGTCACACTCGTTGCACTTCCAAACATACCGCTAGTTCAGGTAGTTGTAAATTGTTTAATGAAAGTGGGAAAGTGCCAGAACCCACCAGTGTTTTCAGAGGGTCCACCTGAAGGGATTTCCTTGCAAGCAAAATTGTTTTCTACTTGAAGAAATGTGGCATGAAAAAGGCCCCCTTATGAGGGTGGATTTTCATCTCTGCGTACAATCCATCGCTGCAAGATTGAATGTGAGTGGCCTGTGCTACTTGCAAGTCCCCCAGGAGTAAGCCTGTCTGTGTTGAGAATGAGTAAAACACGCAAATAATAGATTTATACTTATTCAAGCATGGTTTGGCTTTTATTTTCTAAGAGGTGGCCCCACTGTGCTTCAATGTTGCACCTGCTCAGTCCTCCTGATGTGATGAAACCGTTCTCAGGAGAAGTGCCACACTGTGTGAGACTCCACCACCAACCTCTCTGCCTGGAGCTTATTTTCTTTTGGGTTTTTATTTCCTGTTCCTCCCCTCATGGGATGTACTCATATGTTCTTGGAAGCTAGTGATGGCGTGACTGCCTGTGCAACATTTCGCGACATATTTTGATATCGCTGGATGGGCAGGGGTTCGTCAGTGGGGGAAACCTCCTGAGCAACACTGCGAATCAATTGCTATGATGCTTGATGATGAGACAAACGGCACAAAACGTAGAATGACCTGTGCCATCAAATAGCCCTCGTTCATTTACAAAGCCAATGTGGGAACATTTTATTAGAGAAGCTTTGGTCTTTTGTGGCCAGCAATACTCTTACGCACAACTGTGGAGGCAGGTTCGAGTCGCGACGTCAGCTCGTCACACTGTCATTCTGGGAAAGTCACTTAATCTCTCTATGCCTATAAACAATCCATGTGTTTGTGTTGTAATTGTGTAGTGTGACTGGTGTGCATGTGAAGCGCTTCAATTCCTTCTGGTCAAGTTGGAGCTATAATTTAAAAACTACAGAAGAATGCACTAGGAGGTTAAAACTAAAAACAAAGTCTTAATGTAAGGAAAGACAAATAGATACCCACTTACTTGCTGATTTGTACAGAGTGAAACCAGAAAATCTGGATAAAACTGTGGCTTTCATGCTGAAATTGTGTGATCTTAGGCAAATATTTAATTTTACTAAGGTAGGTTCTGGAATGCCATTTCCTATGGGATGCTACCAGGCCATCTTTGATGGGCGTCTCAGAATGTATACTAAAGCAAATGGAGGATTGCATTTCCAAGGGATAGCAGCCTTCACCTGTGGGCTGTTTCCTCTGTTCCATATCCCAGGTTGCCTATTTCAAAGCGGAATACTCTGCTAAAACAGTTTCCTTTGATTTAAGGCTGAAAATGTATGATTATGAGTAAAATAAAGTGCCGCAAAAATGCCGCTAAATTTCCATATCTGTGCCGCTAAATTTCCATATTTGTGCCGCTAAATTTGCTAATCCATGCCGCTATATCTTGGGGGTTCTGGGTAATTGGTGCCATCATCTCAATTGAATTTACTTGCATTCTCCTAATGGACTTTTTCGGACTGTACATGGGTCCTATATAAATTCCCCCAGTTAAAGGTGCCATCTTTACGTGCTATTACGTGCTATCACGATCCTCAGCAACCTTTAGGGCTCACTAGTGATCCTTGTGTCCAGTACTTTTTTCCCCTTCCCTGGGGGCCCCAGTGACTTCAGCATTACTGTGAAAATCTGTGGACCAGTAGCGAGGACCAGTAGTGAGCCTAGCTATAGTCTGCAAGCCCACGAATTATCAACACTCGTCGGTGATGCCCTCCAGGTGCCTGCGGTAAGGTCGTTTAGGGTGTTCAGGGCGCTCAAGCGCTCCTTCAGGATTCTCCGCAGGGTCGGCAGGGTCCGAATCACACCAGCCCCCTCAAGTTACAAAAAAACATCAGGCAGGAAAAACCCCCGGGTCACCTGACAAACCTGAAATTCCATCCCACTGTGTTGTCAATGATCTCGAAGGGCACAAGGGGCACAGTGCTAAAGAATAAGGGCCGGGGAGTGGCCTCTGGTTTAGTTAATGAGCATGAGGCGGGTGCTTACTCTGTTCTCTCTGAGCTGACTGTCCCACATTACCTTAAGTTCACCTATCGGATTACAGCAGGGTGTAACTACACTAACTCAGGCCACTGACGAGCGCGCTTTAATGATAGTAGCTGATGATACAGAGATGAAATGGCCTTGGTGATTGAAGATGGCAAAGGTCAAACTGAAATAAATTTTGGCGAGAAGTCATTGACCATATCTAGGGGCCGGCAGCCTCAGTCGATAAAACTGGCCTTTTAAATGCTGCAGAGCCATCACCTGGCCATCTTTTTCTTAAGATACCCCTCCAAATACAACAGATTGTAGACCGCAGCCTCAAACCTGTGGACTTGGAGGACTTGGAGGATTATACCATGCCAGACATCGCCATATTGATGGAAAAAATACAAGTAATGGAGGTTAACTTGAAAACGCCAGTTGTCAAGAAGTTGTCATTGAGACTGTCATTGGACAGTCATGTAAGTTGCCCCCGTATGCCAACTTTGTTTAGTTGTACCCCCTCTAGTGTGTTCTACACGCAATCATTAGGTTTGTCAAAATCTGAGGTGTCAGAGGCGTCCTAAAATAAAGCGGTCTTAGATTTTAGGCAACTATTAAATGTAGCGGATAACAGATTGGAGGAGTGGGGGGCAATCTTGACATACTTTATGCATTAGAGAGTATTCTTTCGTCCATTTTATCCTTGCTGGAGAAAACGACTGTCAATTCTGATTACATGTTCTTTCACTGATTTTAATTGGGGTCCAGAAGCTCAATTCTGCCAGTCCCTGTATATGTAAGGCAGAAAAGGGCATTGAAGTAAAATCTCAGGCAAGCTAGACACACATAGGGGTATTAGAGTTGGGAATCCTGGTGGAGGCTTGGGAAGACAAGGGGGTCTCTGCCACACCGCTGTCTAGAGATAGTCCCACATTCGGGTTTGCCCCCGAAAAAATAGCGATAGGGGTTCATTCGTACATCAGTCCCAGGGGAAGCACAAAAGTAACTGCACCCACAAATCCATTGCAGGTTTATACTATTTTCAAAAAAGGGAACATCACTATGTCCTGCGCCCTAGATCATTAATAGACCCACTTTCCGTGGATAATTTAGATGCTGCTCCCCCTGGGGAGGGTGACTCACTCACAGAAAGTGATGGATTAAAAGGTCGGAGGGAGAAGAAGAACAGGATTCAGCGTTTTACAAAGCATAAGCCTCAAAAACTGAGGTTCCCTAATGCATCCGAGGAGCAAGACACCCTGATTCGGCTCCAAAGTAGGAATGAGCCCAGGCCTACCATCTTAGACGACTTCCAGAGCTTGGAGCTTTCGAATTTAAATCCTCCCCCCACTATTATAGATGACCCCTTATGGTAGGGATTAGGGAACAGGAAAAGCAGGCAGATATAGGGATACTCAGACTTAACAGGGGGGGATACATGGTAGAATGTTAAAATAAACATTGATTCAGCTTTAGCGCCCCGTGGAATTAGGAAAGACCTGGATTCAGTGAGCATAGCAATACAAAAAACACATGATGCTGTGCTGGATGAAGGGCAGGCCGTGGATAATGTTCTTCCTGTTATTCGCAGCGTGGGTACTCTCCCACTACGGATTGATCCTAGCCAAGGGAGGCTTTTGAAAGGGGGTCCCGTCCATGCTTCTCGCACAGGGCAAACATTAGAGTCAGAGATTAACTCAAGGTTAAGCGATAATACTTGTGTATGACATAGATCAAGGCAAGCATCTAATATTAAGATTTTTGCTTCCCTATTTGATATAAAATCAGATCAACTAAACAGAAGCTCCCTGTTGCAGTTACCATCAGAAATAGAGGACTTGTGATTAGTAATTAGTAAATACATTGAACGGCTTTACTTAGACATTAGTAGTGGGTCTCCAAACTCTAGAGTCACATTCAGTTCAGGAATAACAGCAATGCTAGTTCTGGTTAAAGCTTATCATTTCAAGAAAAAGGGTATCGACGTGTTCCCATACTAGGTGCCTTCTTTAGCCCGCTTGATCCCATAGGAAAGACTGCTAGGAGCTAGGTAGTATGCTATCTAACATAAGGGGTGCCATTAACCCGAAAGATATTGGAATTTCGGTGGGTAGGTCCAGGTTGAAAAGAGAGACTAATATTATAGGTCCAGAGGTCCAAAGGGCCATCAAACACAGAGAGGATGAAGAGATAGCCCAGTGGTGCAGGGAGGCTGGCTCTCTGAATGGCTTAAAAGAAAACGCAAAACTCCCCATGTTGCGGAAGTAGCGCCCTGGGAAAAATCATGTCCTGGAACCTAGCATTTGTTGGAAATCATAACGCTAAGTTAAATTCCTTACCAGAGCATGATCCAGAAATAATTTGTCTTCAGGAAACAGGAAGCTGTGTGGATTTTGACTTTGAGATTTTCTTTGTGTTCTGTTATGCAGCAAAACCCTCCTCAAAAGGTCACGCTAGTGGAGGTCTAGCTATTTTATTTGACTGTACTATAAATTGGAATCTTGTGGTTTTTCTTCATCCATCTAAGCTTTGCAGGGTTTTGAACCTCAGGTTGGGTAATGGGACACTAGGACAGCAACCATCCCTTCGTTTGGTAAATGTGTATATTCCGTCTGGGAGAGCAACCAACTCTCTGGTTGGTTTCTGAGATTTGCATTGTGATATTGATTGTGGGTAATTTTAATGCTAACATTTCAAACTGTTCCTCCATGGCTTTTTCTAACCTTGAATTGGAGGACATATGGCCATTCCAGAATCATCATTGCCTGGTCATAATAGATCTGACAGGCGGGGCTTGTCTTACTTGCATAATTTGAGAATGAACAATTTTGTTACATTGGATGGCAGATTCCCAGACGATTGTCCAGCCTCTCTTACCTTTCACGCTCCTCGTGGGCAGTAACTGATTGATTATATGTGGGTATCCTATCAGCTATTTGGTGCATGTACACAATTCAAGTTACTGAGAACAAGTTTGAGCAATCACAGTGTTCTGTCAGTGGATGTCAGCCTGGAACCTGAGTTGCTGGAATCTTGGAATCAAAGGGAAGCTAGGATTTTGTGTAACAGAAGAATCTAGCACATTTTTTAGTCCAACAAAAACCATGTCTTGGGATGATTATTGACAATGTGAGCCCTGGCCCTTGCCAGGAAAATCCCATCTCCTGGTTTGAGAAGATCCAGGCCCTAATTATATCATGTGGAAGCAAAAAGCAAGTTAGCGGCAATAGGCCCCCAGTGGCTAAATCATGAGAAGCAAAAGAATTGAATTGTGAGATCAATGCCATAATAAGGGAATAATATAAGCAGTCTTTGACGACTAGACAAAGGGAAATTCATAGATTAACGCAGGCAAAGAAACAAAAGCTGGCATCAGAGCGCAGAGGGGTGGAAGATGCTAATTGGATAAGATTAAAAAAGGCTGCGTGTGGTAAATAGATCGTGCACAGGCCGGGTGTATAAACAGGATATCTTTATTGTAGCTTAGTTCCAGGATATAGGAGTAGAAGGATATACGAAGATGAAGTGTAGCCCCACCAGGAGCAGCCTCCCTGCTGCTCAGCCTGCATTCACCAACTGACGCTCCACACACACACAGGCATCCAAACATTCTATGAGGTCATCACACATTCCAGCGGAGCTGAGTCGTATGCAAATGTGAGTATTCCTGGGATCGTCTGGACAAAGCAACTTCCAATAAGTATGGCATAAAATCTTATGAATTGCTGAAATTCAAAAGATGGATACAGTGGCCATCACCTAAATGCTGATCTCATCGCGCCTGTGATCCTGTGATTAGTGCGGGGCAGGAGGGAGCAAGCAGAAGATGGCAATGAGGATGATATGGTAATCGGTCAAGCAGCTGCCTTTGATGCTGAGGAACCAGGTTTGAGCCAGAGCTCCGATACTTTCGGAGAATGGGTACAAAGTTGAAAATTAGCAATGGGGCGGAAAGGACAGACAGGCAAAATACAATGGGGTCGAAGAAATAGTGCATGCATCAGAGGAGGAGCACTAATCAAGTTGAATTAATCTGTACTTGAGGGGTGCTCCTCAACTTGAAAAGGTACTGATGTATCGGGTGCTGGAACCCACTGGGAGGAACCCAAGAACAGTGACGCTGTAATCAACCTATGATAAGTGGGAGGCGGGTTTACAGTCCTTTTAGTAAATACAACAGTTCTTGCAAACAGCGCATGCGCTGCCAGGCTCAACCTAAAAAGGGTCCTAAAAAGTCCTGTGCTAGCTTTAGGTAGATCGCATTATTGGATGTAACCAGAAAATTATTTGCAAAGAGCATACTTCTCCACCTCCAGGATTGTGCTTTTGGAAATGGCTTTGTCCCTGCTGAGCAATCCAGGTTCCGCAAACATAGTGGTACCCTAGACAACATTACCGCTCTGCAAACTCTAACTGAAAAATACCTAATGAGTAAGGGTATGGCCTTATAGGCGGCCTTTATAGATTTCTCCATGGCTTTCGACCGGGTTGACCGGGTGACACTGTGGAAAAAACTGGCCGCAATGGGGAATCTCATGCACCTGCCCAGATTAATCATCGCATTGCATTCCTCCACTCGGACGCTGGTCCTGATGGGAGGTCGCCAGGGCTTGTCAAGCAAAGTAGAGAATCATAATGGTCTGAAGCCAGGGCCTACTGGCTCCTCTCCTCTTTTCTCTTTATATTAATGATTTGCCGAGTAGGGTAAGGCTTTGCAGTGGGGCCTCCCTGAAACTAGGAACAATGAAATTCAACTGCCTGCTATATGTGGACGATGCCATCCAACTAGATCTTAATTCAATTGGGTTTCAAAGGCAACTTACGAAGTTAGGACTTTACTCAGATGAGTATTTTTTTAAATAAATATCTCAAAAAGGAAAATGATCATTTTTAGATATCAGGGATGCCTTTTTAAGAAAAATATGCACTGGTTCTTGGGGAAACACAAACTTCCTGTGGTAAAGTTGTACCCATTCTTAGGGAGAATCTTTACAAGCAATTGCTCCAGTAGTGATCACACTGAACAATGCAGAAGTAAGGCAATCTCTTCGGCTTCTGCAATTGGTAGACTTTATAAACATTGCAGGAAAAGACATTTTGCACATGTTCTATCAGTTTATTAAATTTAAAATTCCTCCTGCATTGAGTTACGCCTGTAAATCAGTAGATGAACAGCAGTGGGATAATTTTGAGTAAGTAGAGGGGCGTATTTGGCTCCAAATGTGTAATCTGAGACGCGCAGCCCCAATAGCAGATATTCAGCTTGATTTTGGACTACTTTCACATATGTGTTCGCTATGGCTGCGTGCCTAACATGGAGCAATGCAGTACTGAACAGAGTTTGAAAACCCCTTACAGGCAGCACTGCGTGAGGAAATCTTTTCCTCCCTGAAGTGAAAAAATTTCCTTTTTAGGAATCATGAGAAAGCTGTAAACTTCTTTGATTTTGAGACTAGTGGCACGGGCTCTGTTCCTAAACAAAGTTTTGAAAACTCGAATTTAAAAAACAATTTACGAAATCTCTCGCAAAAGAGATACCACACTGTGCGCAACGCACTCCAGTTATAACATCATAGTGGGGAGTAGTATTTATAAACTGCCCCAACCTACGTTATTTGGAATCTCCTCCATGGAGTGCGTAGAACCATCTGGCTGCTATGTCTGAATTTGCTTCCCTTGCAATAGTAACTCGAGCATGGGAGGGTCTTCATAGACAGATTGGACTTTGTCTTTTATATGGTGCCTGGGTGCAGGATCTAAACCATTTCTTGTTTGTCTGTCCCTTACTACAACCTTTACGACGTCGCTTTTTAAGACCTTTGTTCCTATATACATATATATATTCTAGATGAATCCTCCAAGCAGTATCATTAGGTCGTTTTTATCAGAAGGTTGAAACTGTTAGAGTAGTTAATGATATGACATCTCTCATACTGATTAGGTTATGGTTATAAACCAAAGGGTTTATGAACTTGATACTGTAGTTGCGATTTTGCACTTCCATCTCCTCGTATGGTGCTATGAATACTGCCATGTACAATTGAATACCATTTAGTCAGAACTATTTATCTGTTAGGCTTTTTGCTTGTAAACTGATTATTAATCATTACTTCCAAAGGTTTACTAAATTTGTTATCTTGCTTGAGCACTTGTACTTTTTGTTATCTTTTATGCTGCTACTTATGCTGTAGTGCAGTTTAGAGCTTTTAAAACTCTTTGCATTTTATTTTTCGTTGAATAAAATGCATTTTTTTCATTTCAGCATCCTCGTAATGCACAGCCGAAGTCGTCTAAGAATCTTATGGTACAATTCGCTTTGCCCTGCCCTTGTTAGTCTTGTAATTGAAAAGACCCTGAAATAAATTTTGCGATCCCATCCTACCTCCTTATAATCCTAATGCAACTATGATTCTTGCATCATTTATGAAAACTGTAATCGCTGATGTTTTATGTAATTGAAACTGAAACTTGACAAACTAATCACAGTGCAGCTGTCCTAACAGGTCAACCAATTTCAGCTTGATGTTTCACACCAACCCACTAATACCAGCACGCAAAATATAACTTAACAAAGTGCTCCTCGCAGTGGCTCACCCTCCTTTACAAAGTATTTGTATTCACACAAAGCTAGAATTCTATTATTCTATGCGACTTAAATTACTGACTTTTGTCTGCCCCTTCTGAAGAAAAAAAAAAGAAGAATTCAACAACTGGAATATTCAGGTTTTTACACCCCTCGATTTTTGTCAATCAAAAAGATTTTGCCGCACACCAATGAAATCTCGACCAGCGGGAAATCATCAAAACCAATGAGGCTTCACCTTTGTGCATCAGGTTCCACTATCATTGGCCAATATTAGTACAATCCCAACAAATTGTTACCGTCCCAGTTTCAAATGGCAGTCAAGGACACCTCACGACCAGCACCGCAAATCATTAGTAGACAAGAAATTCATAAATCAACCTTTGCTTATCTATCCTGGGATATTAGACTACTTAGTCTGATAACCTCTTTATCTCCTTCTTCTTCTTCGAAAATGCATGAGTATCAACAAGTCATAACCTTCAATAACTCATTCAACACACGTGTCACAATACCAATACCACAATAATCAAGGATCAGTCAATAATAACTTTAACGTCTAACCCTATTGATATTCAAACCTCCAATTCTGCAACCGTCTTAGAAAACCGCACTCTGTCAATCTTCAAGTTTGGTCAACTGGAAATAGGCATTGATCTATCTAGGAGCAATTAATTTCAGCTCTATTTATCATCCTGTAAAGAATTCCTGCCAATCTTTGTGAGAACCCTCCAATTACAGGTTAATAGCCTTAATGGACGGTGAGGGAAATTTTTGGGCTAAGTGCCTCTTAAGAGATGTTACAGCCTGGGTGGAATCCATTGCCGAAAAACAAGACTGGTTTCATTAAAGGAATCGGCGCATCCACCAACATTCAGGTGCTGGCTCTAACAATAGAACGAGCAAGGGGATGCTCAGTTAAACTTCATTTGTGTTATATTGACTTTTAGTTCAGCATTCGATACCGTACAGAGAAATATCCTTGGGCTAAAGCTGATGAATTGGAGAATTTCTCCCTCTCTTCTCAGAGCAATCCAACTTCTTTACACAAATACCTGGATAAGAGTCAGACTAGGCTGCGGTACAACAGTCTAAATAAAAAGTCCTACAAGGAACAGTTTAAAACAAGACTTTGTACTGGCCCTCCTTCCGTTTAATTTTTACCTTGTGGATAGTTCCCTGGCTTTGTACAGAATTAATTTGCACTCCCTGACTGTGGCTGGTTGTAATGTTTCCCATCGATTGTATGCCGATGATATTGTTTTAAATAGTTATACAAAGGTGGAGCTTCAGGGTTTACTTAACAAAACTGTACAGTATACGACTGATCATGGGTAAAAAGTCAAATTAAGCAAAACTAAAACCATGATTGTTTCAAGGGGAGTAGTTTCTCGCCCAATATTTTGTATAGAAGGGACAGTGTTGGAACCACTATCAGAGTACAGATATTTGGGGATTGTATTTGATCCTAGAGGTTCATTTAAGAATCAGTGTGCTGCAATTTAAGAAGGAACAGCTCACTAGTTGTTGTGTTTGCCTCATTACAGAACACCTTAAAAGATTTGCCCCTTAAACCACTTTTGCAAGAAATGGCAGCCAAACATGCTCCTTCCTTGACGTGCGGTAAGGAGATACTAAGAGGAAAGCTGATAAAACCATAGATAACCTCATGGTAGGAACTTATCTTCGCCTTTGTAATTTACCTTGGCAGGCCTCGCCAGCCTAAATTCGATTGAAGTTCGGCCTTAGGAGACAAAATATGCATAGCCTTGGAGCATACTTGAAATGGTGTCATAAATTAACAAGCATTTGTAATGCAATAGGTCTCACATTTGTGAGATTTTAAGCGATTGGCATTGTAAATTGCAATGCATTTTATATATGTTTTCAAAACCAACGCATAAATAAAAGGTTTGTTATTCACAATGCCAGTAGCTCAAAGTTTTGTAAATGCGAGACCTATTGCATTGCAAATGCTTGTTGTTTTTTCTCTCCAAGAGCAATTTTGTAATGTTTTACCTGGGACTTTAAATGGAAACTAGACCTTATTGGCTGCGCCTGGCTGCAAGGATTGCCCCCTTGAGTATGTCTGTCATGTTCAGCTCGCTTTAAGTTTGTTTCATCACCAGTTTGGAGCATGGTGAAAGGAGTTTGAGATTAGATGGATGAATAAATAGATGAACAAATGACTGAATAAACAAACAAATGAATGAACGAATGAATGAATGAACACACAAACAAATGAATGAATGCACGAACGAAGGCTGGGGCTGAGTGAATGACAGTGATGAATCATGATCACTACACCCTGGACTTTATAGCTGGGCACAGGCAGAGGTGGATGCAGTGGAGTGAGGGTGCTTACGCATGGGCGAATTTTGCGAATCTCGCGTTCGCGAATTTTGCGGATTTGCGAACTCGCAATCCGCAAAATCCGCGAATTCTCGCAAATTTGCGGATGTTTTTTTTTTTGTGTTCGCGCGGGTTTCTGACAGTTCGCTAGGGTTTTGTACAATTTCGCAAAACGCGAACTTACCTGTCGGGTCGCAAGTTTCGAGAACTTGTTGTTTCTACGTGCCCAGCCTGTTTGGGACACTCTTCTTCATCACTGCCACTCTCTGTCACCACTGCCACTCTCTGACTACTCATGCCACCCTCTGGCCCACCCATGCCACCCTCTGTTTCATCACAGCACCCTCTGGTTGTCCAGTCAGTGTATTGTGGCAACGCAAGCACACCTTCCCTGCCTCAAGTGACCTGAATTAATTTGGGGCTGATTAATGTGTCACAGAATATTTTTTTAGCTGGCACCTGCTTCCTTAGTGCTTCCTGATTAGTGATCTTTTGCACTTGCTAAGTGCTTTCATTGTTGCAAAATTAGTTACAACACCTGCCCTGCCCCAACTGACAATAATGAATTAGGGGCTGATTAATGGATTTGAACTTCCAGCCTGGCTCCTGCTTGTCTCCCTTAGCTGTAATTCAGGACCTTTGTGGCATATGTGTAACTATTCAGAGGTTCAGAGCAGGGTCACATAATAGTTGCAACTGGCAACTGAACTCTGGAGGGGCCCCTCAGGAAGCACTACAGGAAAGGGCTACTAATGATGAGCCTGAACTTTTGAACCTGGTAAGTAGTTTCAGTTTTGCTAAGATCGTATTTCTGCAATTTTGCACTTATTCGCGGGGCGCGAAGTTGTACTGGGAAGCCGCGAACTCACGCGAACAGTGCGAGCAAGCCATGAAATCCGCTGCTCGCCGATTTGCGGATTTTGCGGGAGATTCGCGAATCTCGCGGATTGCGAATTTACCGAAAATCCGCAAAATCCACGAGCGAAACGGATTTTCCGCCCATGCTTAGTGCTGAACAAACCTGTTCTGGGTTTTTCATTGCTGGAAATTCCGCAGACTTTCACCGAACCTGTGCTGTCAGGCCCTTTCCACAGTCAGTTGCAGGCTCTCGGCTGCTCGGCAGCTGGGAAACCACGGCCCTTCCTTTTCCACACAATTATGCTTTCCAAAAAACACTTTTTTCAAGTTGTGCTTCTCGTAGAAGTATTTGGTTTGTGGTTTGGGCTGAGAAATAAGAATTTATGTTAAAAGAAGAAACCCCAGAAGATAAGAGGAAGTATATTGTTCACAGGAAGTAAGGCTGGGTTGGAAAACTAAAATGTCTTGTGGGGTCAGAACTTCTGCTGCAGGGATCTGTGTGCCCAGCAGGTCAGGGGCTAGATGATAACTCACAGCTGAAAGGCGCTTGATGGAGCTTCTCCGGATATGTGTGTTTTTTTAGTAAAAGACTCTGTATTAGCTCAACGTAAAGTAGCACAGAGGGTCAATGGGCCTCCTGCGAAGCACAAAGTGCAGCTTGCGTCACAGAGTTGTATTTGATGTGGATAGCTCCGTGGGTTACTGCTTTTGGCACAGAGAACCTTTTGTTACTCACACTTACATTCCTGCAAAGAATCACGCATCGGGTGTTAGACTAACGCATTTTAGTGTGCTGATCCGCATCACGGCACTGAAATGCAAAGTCACGCATTGTAGGCATAGCTTCTGCCTAGGCTATCAAGACGTATCGCTGCTATGCTGACTGTAAAACTAGAGACTGGAATGGTGCTGCGAAAGGAATACTATTCCCAGCAGGCTTTAGGGCTGGCTGAAGCGGAGCGCTTGGCTACAATGTATCAAGTGTTACTGGGTGCGCAATATTTTGTGAAAGTGATCTGTTCAGGAGATGCCGTGCCACCCAATTGCAATTTCCACTGTGAAGGACGTTACGTCCGGCTTCGGCCTCCTGTGGCGGCGAGAGCGGGTGACTATAGGTTTAGATCTCTGGCTGGGCAATTGGCAATTCTCTCAGAGCCAAGCAGTAATTGAATCCCCCCGACCGCCGCTAGAACTCAGACACATGCTACAGTACTGCAGCTGAGCCTTGAATGAAGCCAGTCCGAGGGAGTCCAAGTAGTTTGTTGTGACCTGGAGGACTAACTCTGAGAAAGCAGGAGGCCCAGCCTTAAAACACGATTCTCAGCCACTTCTCGCCTCCCAGTGCATGGAAGTTTGTTTCTGTCAGTGCAGGTATAATTTGCTTTGTTGTAGTGCGGATTGCTGCAACACATTTTAATCATACCGCACACTGGCTCACTCAGCTTCCGCACTGTGTATGTGGTTGTACGCCTTTCCGCCACTTCCTCCAAATGAACGCGCACCGGACCGGTGCTCCCTGCCGTCGCGGCTGCTAGTCGCGGCTGTTGCTCATTACGGCAACTCATCTGGGCCGCTGGTTACACCGTTGCTGGGCACATAGCAGCGCGCCAACTGGGCCGTGGGCCACTTGCTTTGGGGTAAGAGTTTTTTGGGGCCTCACACATCCTGCTGGGGCGGCCTTGTTAGACCTGGCACCTTGGCATGAGTCTCCCTTCCACTTTTTGGTGATGTGCTTCATGTGTTTTGCTTGTGTTAGCTGCTCAGGGCACTGTGCCACTGCCAGTCAGTGTCACAGTGCAAGTGCTCCCTGTATAAAGTGTATACATTGATTGGTTTCCATGATTGGCTTATTTGGTTTACTGTCGGACCCCAGTAAAGTGCACCAGGAGTGCCAGGGCTTGTAAATACAAATGCTGCTGGTGGGCTTGCAGCACTGGTTGTGCCACCCACAGAAGCGGCCTGGTAAAATGTATCTAAGGTCTGCCATTGCAGAACCTGTGTGCAGTCCGGTACTGTCATGCTGACTGGACGAGGGCACCCCCTTGCCAGTCCCTAAACCTTCCCTTAACTTCATATTAGTCACCCCTATGATAGGCCCAAGGGCAGGGTGCATTGTAAGTATAAGGTAGGACAAGCCCTGATGTGTGTGGCATGTCCTAGTAGTGAATTACGGCCATTTTCGTTTTTCACTACTGTAAGGCTACCTGTTCTCATAGGCTAGAATGGGCTGTTGGAATTGTTACACTTTATGATCCCATCAGACTCAGGGAACACGGTAGAAATTCAAGTTTAGTATGCCTGAATTCAGAATAATAACATACATCTTTTAGTAAAGTTTATAATAATATCCTGTGTTTGCAAATACTACTTTTAGAAAGTTAGTATTTGCGTGACTAACCATTTCAGCCCGCCTCTGCTAGGATGTGTATCTGTTGTCTGGTTTCTGTGTGTGACAGGGCTAGGGAATTCCAGGAGACAGGCTGGGGTCGACAGGTGGTGAATAGAGAGAGTACACCAGGAGGGGTGGGGGGAGTGCCCCTTGACTCTGAATAGGGCTGTGCTCTGCCACCTCAATGCTGGCTCTGCCCCCTGGGGAGCGTCTGATGTCTCTGCCCTGCACCATGTGAAGAGAGAGGGGAAGACTGTCAACATAGTACTCCTGGACTGTACTTGTCACCACAATGCTGGCTCCACCTCCTGCGGAGCGTCTGATGTCCCTGCCTGCTCACTGAAAGAAAAGCCAGAGCTGCCCAAAACAAAGTGCTCAGGAACTGGACTGGATTAGGCAAAGGCCCCCCGGCCTGCAAGAACAAAGGATTTTGGGTATAAAGATAGGAGCCCTGCTCCTAAGAATCAGATCCTGTTTACGCCAAGAAGAACCTCTACCCGAAGAGAAAGCTGCATGGAGGACTACTGTCTCTGACCTGGTAGACTGGCCTGTGGTGGGTGCCTTGCTGCAAGAAGGAGAGGAAAAAAACTGAGAAAGACTTTCTTTTATTTAAGCGATCTCCAAGGGCTTGGAAGCGAGCTTGCCCCCTGAACTGAGCCCCATGACCATTGGGCTCTTATCCTGCCTTCGTTGCCTGCTCCTGACCTTTTGCCTTCCCCCCTCGCTGGAGCCATGATCCCCAGGGCGCCTCGCCCCCTACTTGGGCCGTGACGCTTGTGCCTGGCCGCCCTGCCTCGTGCGAGCCCCGCTCGACTTTGAGTCGCTCGCCGCACGTCTCGCTGGGCTGCCGGCACTCTGACACCTCATCGTCTTCGAAGTGCATTGTGCGCATTTCTCCCCTCCCGCTGGAAGTGGACCAGAGTGCTTCCTTAAGCCCCGAACGGCCCTTAGGAACGAAGGGTACCAAGCCGCCCCGCTCCGCACTCCTGAGTCCTGAGGGCTGCGCCGCACACTGAGAGTCTGCCGTACTTCTCGTACTGATGTCCTCGTGCCGCGCCTTCCTGCATTTGAACGCAGCACCCCGCACCGAAGGTACGGCTCAAACGCCGCAACGCCCTGAGCGTCCCAGAGGGTCCACATCGTCTGCCTCAGCGCCCCGTGGCCCCCGCTCTCCGCATCGTCCCAACAACGCCGTATCAGCCGGGACCACCGCACCAAGAGGCCGACCTACGCCCCGTACTCCGCCACGTCCGGCGTGCCTTTTTAAGCCGGGCTCCTCTCATTTCAAGGTACTGTGCCCCAGCTCGTGCCCCCTGTTCGCACGCCACGGAACCCCGAGGTCCGCAACGCCCGGGTAGTACCGTTTGACCTGGTACAGTGTAAGGAGTCAGACAAGAGTGCGCCACGCGCACAACTAAAAGAACTACGCATTTATTTAAAGAACGCTTTACCTAAACAATCTTGTGGCTTATTTTTAGGTTTAAAGCATTTTTATTGAGACAAAAAACATGGGGGAAGGGGATAGGAGGTTAGGGTTACATACAGTACAGTAAAAGAAAAAGAGGCAACCCAGGAGCGTTGGTGAAGAGCAGTTCGTTGGTCCAGAGGAAAAGCACAGTGAATGAAAGGCAAAAAAAAATGCAATCTGTGTAACCCCTGTGCGCATATTCAACACCCCAAATCTGAGCAGTGAAAGCCATTAGCAACTCAACAAAGCACAACCCAACCCCCTCCGTCCTCCCTCCCCCCAATAGAAGAAAAAAGAAGGAAACAATACCCCAACTCCCCCAACTCCCCCGTCCAATGGCCCCGTACTAGGATCAACTGCCCCAAAAAACCCGCACCCCCCCCCCCCCGGATCCCGTCCCACATTCAGTCTAGACCGCCGGGGTCACCGGTGGCGTCAGTCTAAGAAGTCTAAGGTACCTCGGGCAGGTGAGCTCCCTGAATTCGGTGGACAGCAGCGCAAGGAAGGGTTGCCACAGCTCTTGAAATTGGTCTATCTCCCCCGCCACCGTAAGCGACAGCTTCTCCATTCCCAACACATGCCAGAGCCCATGCAACCAACCCGTAATGGAGGGGACAGTGGTGGTGCGCCAGTGGATAAGGATGTTCTGGACCGCAGACCCCAGCGCAATTGCGATCTGCCTACCCCTGCGGGACTTCAATGGGTACATTAGGTCATTGGGAAGGCCCAGCAAGACATACACCGGAAAGCGCGGCAGCTCGATCTCAAAGTGCTTATCCACCTCGTCCAAAACCTCCTTCCAGTAGGCGGTCAGCACGGGGCAGTCCCAAAGAATGTGTGAGAGGGTACCCACCTGTCCGCAGCCCCGCCAGCACCCCTTGTCAGTGTGTCTATGCATTTCATACAATCTTTCCGGGGTGTAGTACCAGTAAGTAGACACCTTAGTAAAGGTCTCCGTAAGGCCCGTATGATACGCAGAGTGCCGCGCCCGATATGCAATTTTGTCCCATTCCTTGTGGCTGAGTGTCCTACCCAATTCCCTGTGCCAGCGCTCCCTCCTGGGTTATAATAGTGAAACGGCGGGGGTTGTAGGTACTTGTACAAATCAGTAATTAGCTTAGCATCGGAAGTCCGGGTCACCAGCCACTTCTCATACGGTGTAATTTGATGAGCAGCGGTGTCACGCACCTGGGGTTGCAGGGCCCAATGCCGAACCTGCATACATCGCAATCTATCCAGCTCCGTCAGGCCGAATTCCTGCCGAAGGTGCTGAAAAGGAATCACGCCTTCCGGTCCGTAGACCTGGAAGAGCACCCTGCAGCCCGCTCTCGTCCAATGGGAAAAAGCTCCCGGCTCCATCCCTGGGGAGAAGTACGGGTTACCCACTATGGGTGTGAACGGCGAAGGGAAGGTGGTAAGGCCCCGAACCTCGCAGACTGCATCCCATACCCTCAGGGGAACCCGCGTAACAAAAGAGGCGCAAAGGTTAGGGGGGCGGTGCGCGCGGCGCAAGAATGGAACCTCCTGTAAGGTGAGGCCCGCCACCGCCTGGTCTTGAAAAAGCCAGTGTTTGTCGGACTCCCACTTGCTCCACTCCACCAGGTATCGTAGCTGCGCCGCCTGAAAGTACTTACGGAGGTCCGGGATACCAAGACCCCCTGCCTCCGGGGCAAGCGTGGAGAGGACCCTCTTCATCCGCGGCTTGCGGCCTTGCCAGACAAAGCGGGAGATGTCAGCCTGCGTTCGTCGAATCCAGCCCACCGGGGGCTGGAGAGGCAGTGCACGAAAAAGATACAGTATCTGGGGCAGCACTGTCATCTTAACCGCCGCGATTCGTCCCAGCCAGGACAGTAGGCCCTTGCTCCAGCGGCCAAGCTCCTCCTTGATCTCCTGCTGAGGGAAGTGTAATTGGCCGCAACCATCTCCGGTAATGTGGGCGCCAGCAGAATCCCCAGGTATGGCACCGTGGACGAGGACCACTGCATGGGGAAGAGTCGCTGAAGGTCCCTCCTGGTATCCGCAGCCAGGGACACATCTAACGCCGCCGACTTGCTCATATTCATTTTGAAGCCGGCCACATGTGCAAAGGTGTCCAGCTCCTGGATGCAAGCAGGTAACGACCTCCTAGGGTCGTCCAGGGTCAACAGGACATCGTCCGCATAGAGGCTAACCGTGTGGACATACTGGCCCATCTTGACCCCAATAGCATCCGGGTTGCTGCGGATCCTCTGAGCAAACGGCTCCATGTAGAGGGCAAACAGAAGCGGTGAAAGGGGGCAGCCCTGCCTCGTGCCGCGTTCGATGGCAAAGCCACTAGAGCTACACCCATTGACCCGCACCGACGCTGAAGGGTGTTTATAACAGTTGAATACCATGGTGCAGAACTTATCGCCGATTCCCAGTTTCCTGAGAACCAGCTCGAGATACGGCCAATGAACTCTGTCGAAGGCCTTCTCCGCATCAACGGACAGCAGCATCCGCTCCCCCGGGATCCGCGAGGCCTTCTCTAGAACATGCGCCACCCGCTTGGTATTGTCAACCGTCTGTCTGCCGGGTACAAAGCCAGCCTGGTCCGCCTCCACCAGTCCGGGGAGGTGCAGGGCCAGCCTGGACGCCAGAATCCCCGTATACAACTTGAGGTCGACATTTAAAAGCGAAATGGGTCTATACGAACCGCATAAGGCCCGGTCCTTCCCAGGTTTCGGGATTACCGAGACCGTCGCATTCAGGAGATCCGGTGGGATGGCTCCCGGGTCGGAGAAGGAATTAAATAGCCGAGCTAGGACAGGGGCCACAGCCGTGCAAAAAGTCTTATAGAACAGGGACGTGTACCCATCTGGGCCCGGGGCCTTACCATGCTTCAGCCGAGCTATAGCGGAAATCACCTCCTCAACATGGATATCCCGCTCCAGATGGTCCGCTTGAGCGGGATCCAGCACAGGAAGGGCCACTGACTCCAAATAGTCTTCGGCGTCCCGCGGCGAGGAGGGCTCCTCAGTATACAGCGCCTCGTAGAAGCTGCGGAAGGATTCCGCCACCTCTGCGTCCCCGGAAACGACCACCCCGTCCGTACCCACCAGTTCCTTCACGACGCTACGCTGTTGCGCGACTCGGAGCCGGTGTGCCAGGAGCTTGCCACATTTGTCCCCCCCTGTGTAGAAGGCATGTTTCAAGCGCAAGGCGGCATACTCCGCCCTATCAAGATCCAGTGCCGACAGGAGTTTCCTTGCAGCCTTCAATTGCCTCCACACCCTTGGCGCCCCCGTGCGACGGTGGACCTGCTCAAGCTCCCGAACCTGAACGGTCAGCTCATCCCTCTTCCGTTGCGCTCTCTATTTTCGGCTGAGGAGATGGAAATAAATTCCCCCCGGAGGACTGCCTTCAATGCCGCCCACTGTGTCGCTTGGGAAGTGTCGGTGTTGCTATTGTGAGTCAGATAATCCCGTATGACCTCCCCAATGCGTTTCACTACCAACTTTTTGTGTAAAAGAGTATCTCTAAGGCGCCACACACCCCGAGAGGGAGAGGCCGCCGGCCACTTGAAAACGCCAGCGACTGGTGCATGGTCAGACAGGGTCAGGACCCCAATGTCCGCCGCTGTGGCGGCAGCGCGCACCGGTCCACTAACCAGGAGATAGTCCAGCCGTGAGTAGGTGCGGTGTGCATGCGAAAAGTAAGAGTAGTCCTTATCAGTGGGGTGCATGGAGCTCCAAAGGTCGTGTAAGTCCATTTCCGCAATCCGGGCCTTCACAGCCTGAGACAGTTCCCCCGTCTGCGGAGAGCGCTGCGCCGACGTGTCCATCACAGAGTCAAAGACAATATTAAGGTCTCCCCCCAAGATGACATGTCGGTCGGGAGAGGCAGTGAAGTCTACCAACACTGAGTCCAAGAAATGTTCTTGGTGGTCATTTGGGCTATAAACAGAGCCAACCGTGAACGCTATGCCCCCCAAGCGCAAGCGATATGCAAGAAGCCTCCCCTTCTGTTCAGCATACTTATACAATACTTCCCCCCTAAAGGAGCTCGCTAAAAGAATGGCTACCCCCGCGGTCTTGTTCGCTGCCGAGGAGAAGAACTGGGTGGGGAACTTAGCAGAGCGCATCCTATGGCAATCCCGGGACAATAAGTGGGTCTCCTGCAAAAGGCATATGTCCGCCTGCGTCCCCTCCAGCAAAGATAAGATCGCTCTGCGCTTTACAGGATTATTCAGACCCTTAACATTAAGGGTCACTACCTTTAGGGACGACACTCCTCCCGGGGATCAGGAACGCCGTGTAGCGGGCAAGGGACCAGCGGGTGGGGCGCCCGGGGCAGCTGCGCGGGATAAGCCAAAACAGGCCAAGCATGGGCACGGACAGCAACGGACGGGACTTCCCCAACTCTAGAACAACCCTTACACCCACCCAAAACACACCCATGGCAACTAGCCAAATGCAAACTTAAACACCCCATTGTCTCAGTCAAGCCCCAAAACGGGCAAGTCCGTAGAAAAAAGTAAAGTGGACGTTCAGCCACTCACCTCCATCCGCTTCCTCCCGACCCCACCACCCCAAACCCAGCATCGAAGAAGCTGAGAGCATCTCCCCCCGGAGTGAGAGTTAGGCCATCATGGCCACGCTGTTGGAGCCGGTCGAGTCCCTGGCTGCCGCCCTCAAAGCGTCGGCCATGTCCGCCCTGATAGTAGGGGAATCAGGACGACCTGCGCTAGCCGCCGATTGTCTCCTCGTCGACCTCCGCCTGCTCCGTCTCTCTGAGCGCCTCCATGACGGTGTAGCTCCTTCCTCCTCTGCAGCCATAAGCCCCAGGACCCCACAAATGTCCTGCAAGGAGCGTAGTTGATGCAGCACCCCATTCCACCGGAAGATCAGGCGGAAGGGATGTCCCCAGGAGTACGGCGTCTCGTGTTCGCCCAGAAAGTCAGTGGCAATCCTGAAGGACCTGCGTTTCTGCAGCGTGATGGCGGACAGGTCCTGATAAAGCGCAACAGGCCGCTCCCGGAAAGTCAGGGGCTGTTTTCTGCGGGCCTCAGCCATGATGCGTTCCTTCAGCGGGAAGTCGGGCAGGAAAGCCAAAATGTCCGGTGGGGGCACCGATGACTGGCGCTGTCGGCCAACCCTGTGTGCCCTATCAATGCGAATAGGGAGGTCTGCAGCTTCCCCTAGGATCTCCCGGAACAGGTCTTGCAGATAGCCCACCAAGTCGGTCCCTTCGTCCGTGGATGGCACACCACGCACTCGAATGTTGTTCCTCCGTGACCTGTTCTCAAGGTCCTCAGAGTGGGCCTGGAGCTCAACACACTGCTCCCGGAGGCGGAGAACGTCCTGTTGTAGATGGACAATCTCTTCGTCCCGGCGCTGGGCCGACGTCTCCACCGTCTCAACTCGCTCGCCGAGGCCCTCCACTTCCCTGCGCACTTCACGGACCTCACTGGCCACTTCCCGCTTCAGCGTCTGGAAGTCCTCTTTGAGGGAGCTAAACAGTTCTTCCATAAAGGACCTCGTGACCGGCGGCTCCCCCCCCGGTCGCATCCGCCGAGGCCCGGGAAGACCCCGGCGACGGCTGCGTTCTGTCCCGCAGTTGCTGGGCCCTGCCAAGCATATCCGGCAGGGTCCGGTCCCCCTTCCTCAAACCGCCTCTGCCAGTCATCGCAGGCGCTGCAATCGATGAGTGGGCACAGGTCCAGCCGCCTAAGGAATGTCCAGCCGCTGGCAAGCGCTCGATGTGGGGAGCTCCCTGCGCACTGAGGCGCTGTGTCACAAGCGACAAAATGGCGGATCAGTCCGGGCACTGCCAGCCGTGGGCGCCCAATCGAGACGGCAATTGAGAGCTATAGTGGGGGGCCCCCCATCAGCACATCCCACAGAAAGTTAGCCCGGCAGCGGTGGCGGGCACAGACATCCGCCAGCAAAGGACTCCGGTGGAGGCCAACGACACCGATCCCTCGGGGACAAAATGGCGGCAGGGTGGAGCAAGGCAAAGCGGCCAAGCCCGGCGACACCACCGGGGCCCCCTAGAAACCCAGCAATCTGAGAAGTTCCACAGCCAATTTCACACTGTCACGAAAAAGGGGCCAGATGATCCGACCCCGGCATTGAGCCCACCGTGCTTCGCTCACGGGACCGGGGCCCACACAGTGTGGGGTGTCACCGACACCAGTCTGAGCGCCGAAGCACACGTCCAAAGTCCACCGTGCCGCCGGTTCCCAGCCTGTAGTCCTCCTTTAACCTCCGTCGAGTGTCGGGTCAGACTCCCTCCGGGTCGTCAGCTTTCAGCACCAGGCCCAGCCGAGGCGCCTGGACAGCACTCCGATTCGCTCCGCCTCCCAGGCTCTCCGTCGCTCCTCGATCTTCGATCGGTCTTTTGAGGTGCTTTCGCCGAGGCGATTAGGGCCAAAGCGACATCAACGTGCGCGCCAGGTGCTCCGCTACACTCCTCTCACACGCTGAGCATCAGTGGGGGAGATAAGCGTAAGAAAAGGGCTCGAGCTTAGTCGGGCCGGAGGAGCTGCGGGAGGAAGCGTCCGCTCACCCCGCCATCTTGGCCACATCCCGTGGCTTATTTTTAAAACATTATTATGGTCTTATCATGAGTCTACTTAAAATATTCATATAAAATACCTATTTTTATAAATAAAAACGCCTGGTGTCCATTTGTGGTGTATTCATGGGTTACTGTATGTGATCATAAATTCTTAACTACCAACACCCTGAAGTTTAGCCTTGTCTGCTCGCGCCACACTGCCTAGAGGGTGAGCAGGGGTGATTTTTCGGAGTAAGTCCCTTGCCCTGACTAGAGCAGAGGGTCCCTGACCCCCAAATCTAACAGGCCTGTTATGTATTATTTTAGGACCATATTGTAAGTTTCCCAATTCACGCCCTTATAAAGGTATAAATCACCATATACTTATATAGGCATAGAAATCATAACCATATTTAGGCATAGCTCATGCAGTCCAAATACAGCAGGGCTACTTCCACTAGTTCTGAAAATCCACAACGATTTCTTGGAAAAATCCGCCTTCAGCAGTCAGGGACTTCCCCTTGTTTGAATATTCATTTATCCAAGAACTCATGGAGTTTTCAAATAGCGGAGACTCTTTGATGACGTTGTTATGTCCAACCATGCGTCAAACCAGGCACCTTCAAGGTTTAAATATGCCCACATTTGCCCAAGCAAACACACAGTGGTTTGGAGCAGTTTGACTATCTACTTGCCCGACGCGCCCTGCTACAGCAAGTGCCGAAGGAAGCCGACCGTCCAGCAGACGCACTGAGAGAGACGCTGTCTTTTCTCCTGCTGAGAAATCCAGCTCCAGTGTTTCCAAGCTAACCCTTGCGGGTTGTTGGGAAATCGAGTCCCGAGACCAACCTTCTTCATTCTAAACTAAGGTACAGAGCTGATTAGACCATAAGGGAAATCTTGGACAGATTCTTGGCAAAAGAATACTACATTTATGCTACTACCCACTTACTTCTTCCCTAGTACTAAGCTTAGGTTAGGTACACCGGGGTAGGCGTATTTTAGAAGCACCAGTTGAGTACTTTTAGCCTCTGATATTTATGTATGTATTTATCTAAGGTTTGGGAACCATACAATGCTCTTACAGTATTTTTATATACTATTATTTATACTGTATGCATTATATTTTACAACCAGTGTTACGATTGTAGCAGTTCATTTCTTATGCTTGAGAAAGAAGACTGTTCAATAAAACCTTTTTATTGAAAACGCCATCTATCTATTTCTCTGCACCTCTGGTGAAACAAAGCATGCACGATTGACTAAGTGAAATATCTATCTTTTGTTTCCACGACTCTGAAGATACGTTTTATCTTGGGGAACCAAAGTTGTCATGTTCATGCGGTTGTCAGGGACTAATCCCTTCTTGTGAATTCGAGAAAGTTTCTAGTGACCTCTGAGCTAGCTGGCACACCCAATTAAGTTTAGTATATTCGATAGAGACCTAGTTGACCTCAGTCCTACATCTAATCTATAGGATATATTATTCCAATGTGCAGAGCCTATTGGGAATATAGGAACTACACTACATGGCGCCCAACGTGGGGCAAGGCACTAATTTAACGCTAGATACTAGAGTAAATCAGTCGTGCTTTTCACAGAGACTCCTTTTTCCCGTAAAAACTCTAAAAGACGTCTGGAGTGGGTTAAAGAATAAAACTTAAACTGAGTAGGACGAAAAATCCTATTTATTATTTTTTGGTTTGTTCAACGTTGAAGGATACAGTGTTCCAAAATATTTTTGCACCTTATCTTTATTTCCTTGAAACTTGCTCTGCAAACCATTATTAAAAATGACAGAGAGTGACGATGAATTGGCTAGAGCTGCAGCAGCACTTGCACAAAACCTAGATACTACAGGGTTTAATGAAAATGACCTGGATGTTATACACATCCTGGCAAATGTAAGAAAAATTATAACTTACAAACTCATAAATAATGGAGTATCATTGAGAGGTGTTAAAGTAATATTTGTGATAGAGGCACATGAATATCGGCAGACAGAGGTATTCTATTCATGGATTGTTTTTCCACAAGCAAATCCAGTAACACATGAGTTCCACTACTATAAAATGAAGGAACCTCCAGCGGAATACGCATCAGCTCTGGTTTAATGGCGCCCTACAACATCAAAATCACATTACCAAGCTCGGTCCACTAGGTAGACCAGGAGCTATATAGCCGGCACTAGCCAGCTATACACCTCATCCTGACATTGAAAGAATGACAGGTCCAGAATTGTTAGCTCAGCTAAAACAATTAATTAAAATACATAGACAATTGGTACAATATGTCATGTGGACTTTAACAGTCCAACCAGCTGTACGGATTCCACAGTACACCCCTCATCAGGGGAACACAAACAAAATTACACCACAGACTATACAATCAGTCATTTGTAATTTGCCCGCAAAACGGGAACAGATTCCGTTCTGGTTAGCTCAAAAAATAACTCAAATAGAGGCAGTATTTCCCGATAGTACTCCTCATGAGAAACACAGGATTTAAACAATCTGTTTACCAATGGGGATTGCACCGCACGTAGAGGACTGCGACACTTTGGGTACAGTCTTTGCTTCAATCTACACAAAAACACATGGTGTTCCGTCCATGGCGGTAATACCGGACGTTCTGAGACAGATTCGAAATGAATTCGGTCTAGAACCGGCCTTAAATCTTGGTATGAAATTACTGACAGATTTCAAACAGGTCACAGCTATACTATTAGCTAACATTAAAGGTGAAGCAGCATCCATGGCAATCCGCTAAAAGAAATATATGTAACTGAGCAACTATATGAACTTGCAAGAATTATTGAAAAATCCTATGAAGAACTTGGTAGAGATAGTTTGGGAGGGAAACCTGTAAAGCCTGAACTAACAGAAAATCCTGAAAAAGTTTTTATCAAAAATAATCTCACTACTCCTAAAAACAAGTGGGAATACACTAAACAGACACTTCTTAAAAAGAAGCGTTCTCAGTCCAGAGGAAGGTCTCCTCAAAAGGAGCCCTCTGAAAAGAGATATAACCTTAGAAATAGGGATAATTTGAGAAACCCTGCTAGATATCAAAATACTGATACACGTTCCTCTTGTACCTTTCAGACTACCTCGCAGAAATCAGAAAGAAGAGGACGGTCAGAACAAAAAGAAGAACGCGTAAAGTCCAAAGACGATCAACACGTTCATAAAAATAATAAAACCCAATTCACCAAAAAGAAGGTAGCAAGTCTAAAAATCAGACATGCCGAGGATCTTTAGGACACAACTCAAGAACGGGGAGTGGGCCCAGACAATGCTGGCCAGGGCAGCAGAGGTCACCATAGCTCGCAGGATCCTGAAGGATCATCTGGAGACAGTGTATCTAAATGAATACATTCAGGTTGAAACTGCCGACACAAGGGTTAGTGTACCCCACAAGATATATGACGTAACACTCCGAATAGAGGGGGATATAACTAGGAAAATAAAAGCACTCATTTGGGAAAAACTATCCAAGGGTTATGACATTCTTCAAGCTGAAAAAGACTGGCCACCTGAATTTGTCAGGGAGTGCCCACATGGCGAAGAAATAATTATGCCAGCCTTCTCTAATCATATTCCTATTCATAAAAAATACACCAATGCCAGAAAATGGGCTGTGGCCCAGGCTCCAGCATTATATAAAAATCATGTTGGATGGGATGAGGATTCTCCTCACCATAAAATCCAGTTAATAAATCAACCTACTGCTCAGAGGCAGTATTCAGTAAAGCAGGAAGCTAAAAAGCAAGTCAGGGAGATCTTAGATCAACTTGAATACAAAGGGGTGATTAAAACATGCATCCCGTCAATGGACAATCCTTTGTTTCCTGTCTCCAAACCAGACAATACATATTGTCTAGTTTTGGACTACAGACATTTAAACTCTTGTTGCAAAAGTTTTGCAGTACAAAATTCACACAGTGCAGCACTGATGAATAACATCGTTCTCAAGAAATATAAAACTACATTAGATATTTCAAACGGTTTCTTCTATCAAAGCATTGCACCTGAAAGCAGGTATTTGATTGCGTTCTCAATAATGGGAACACACCAACACTTCTGTCGTCTCCCCCAGGGATTCAAGAACAGTCCTGGGTTATTTTCAGCCTGAGTAACAGAGTTACTACAAACGTATGATGATGAGGCATTATCTTATGTCGATGACATCTATCTTACAGATTATGATTTGGACAGGCCCTTGACCAAGGCGAACACCATAGTACTTGGATTCGCCTCTGAAGGGTATAAATTCAAATTTAAAAAATCAAGAATTGCCCACCTCAACGTCCAATTCCTAGGATACAAACTTTCGAGTGAAGGCAAACGCCTGGCAGCAAACTTTTTAGAAAAATATGCGCTGCTCCAAAAACGCTGAAAAACCTACAGTCAATTCTAGGATTTTTAAACTTCGGAAGAACTTACATTCTGAATTACGCAGAAAGGGTTAAACTTCTCTACAAACTAATCAAACCTGATTTCAAACCTACTAATTGGACTCAAAAACATACAGAAATTCTGCGTTCAGTACAAACAGACATGTTGACAACAACACACTTACAAACACGCGACAACGTACGCAACCTTGTAATCCGAATCATCCCAGGGAAATGCGGATTCACATACCTAACCTTTAATGAAGGTGAAAAGGTACCAATGGTGGTCGCATTGTCTCAACTGGAGAAGAACCCAGATACGCTGCGCCTTTGCCTGACCAATGTACACACCTGGATGTG
This sequence comes from Lissotriton vulgaris, assembly GCF_964263255.1. Lineage (NCBI taxonomy): Eukaryota > Metazoa > Chordata > Amphibia > Caudata > Salamandridae > Lissotriton > Lissotriton vulgaris. Next base: position 37,611 of record NW_028252202.1, read on the forward strand.
TGAATCGTCGCTCAAACTAAACGGTTCCAAGACGAAGATAATGTTGTTAGGGCACAAGACTCCCTCTCTCCCCTTGACCGTTTGGCCCAGCTGCCTGGGGGAGCTCCCCAGCCCCAAGCAGGAGATCAAGAGCTTGGGAGTCTGGTTGGAGCAGGATCTCTCCTTTAAAACGGCGGGGTTTGCTTTGGGCTTCTTCGTTCAGCCCGTAAAGTCCTGCCCCTCCTCCCCTTGCCATTGAGGAGGTTACTCATCCAGGGGCTAATTATCTCTAGGCTTGATTACTGCAACGCCATATTCCCTGGTGCTCCGGAAGCCACGCTCAGTAAGCTGCAGCAGGTGCAAAATGCTGCGGCTAGGCTGCTGACTAATACATCAAGGAGACAATCAGCTAAGCCCGCCTCGGAAGCATTGCATTGGCTCCCGGTAAGAGAGAGGGTCAAGTTTAAGGCTCTCTGTACGGCCCACAAGATTCTTCAAGGGAAAGGACCCCCTTCTTTGAGGAAGCTTGTGGTGCCTTACAAACCCAACAAAGCTCTTCGCTCTAATCAAAAACTTTTGCTACAGGTCCCCAGAGTCCACAAAGCTCGCACTGGAGGCAGAAGATTCTCGGTGCATACAGCCACCCTTTCGACTTCGCTCCCTATGCAACTGCGTCGTGAGACTTGCATCCTTCGTTTTCGGAAGTCTCTGAAAACACACCTTTTTCCATATTAACACGCTGGATAGCTTCGCATCCGCCTAATGGACTCCTTGATAAGCGCTGGGATGCCCAAGGGTAACCATGCGCTATATAAGACTCAAATAAAATAAATAAAAATAAAATAGCTTACAAATCACACTTGTACACACAAGCTGAAATGAAATTCACTTCAACAGAAAAAATTCTGACAGCGGTTCAAACTGCTGTAGCAAAGGAGAGAGCCCTAGCACAGGGTAAACACATTAAAATTGTTACACCTGTACCTGCCTTGGAGGCTGTGACAAAGGCAAGCATTCCAAATGCAAAAGCTCTACATCCGAGATGGATACAATGAGTTAATTCTCTTTCTGCAACAGACGTTGAGTGCACGTTTGACCCTTACTCGAAGACACAAGAATTTCTCCAATGTCAACAAGAATATCCTCTGCCGACTGAAATTCTACCTCTAGACCATTACGGCTGTTTAATATATACAGACGGATCAGCACAGTCCGCGATTGGAGGTAAACAACCTTATAGTGCTGCGTGCGCAATTGTTAAAGGTCACTGACACAATGGTAAATTCAGACCTATGGTCACAAAAACTCCATCTCTCTGAGACTGTACCGCTCAGCGAGCTGAACTACAGGCTTTCAAGATGGCGCTGGAAAATACTGATTGCGAATTCCCCATACTCATAGTGTGCGATTCGTATTACTGCGCTCAGTCTTACAATGAATATCTGCAGACCTGGGTTCAAAATCGGTTTAAAGACACTAAAGGTGGCACAATCAAGCATATAAGGCTTTGGGAACAAGTAGTTCTTTTACAGAAAGAACTACAAAAGACTCACGTGATCCATACACTGAGTCATCAGCGTGATGGCGTTCACATTGAAGGGAATTCATTGGCTGATGAAGCCGCGAAGGCAGCTGTGCAAACGGCTTCTTTAGCTACAATCAATCCACTCAAATATAAATACATAATTGATGCAAACTCTATTCCTTTTGCTCGAATCCCTGGAGTGGGAGATAGGGTAATGGAGAGAAAAAAACCTGACATAAAGCAATCTATAACAGCTAGGGTATTAGGTACGGGTGATGGGTGGGTCAAACATCTAATATAGTCTTAATAACCTGCCAAGAAATTCTCTGGGTGGAATCACTCCATATGAAATCCTTTTTGGTACTAAAATGTTGTTTGAAGACCTCGATCGTCACACTTCAGTGGTGGAACAAAAACCCTTTGATATCAAAGATCGTTTGGCTGTTTTACAGGACTTAAATGACACAAGAAGAAGTCTAAGCAACACCTGCGAAAAGCCAACGACCACTGAAGAAAAACCACCTGTCCCAGCGAGACCTGTCTGGATTCAAAAGATTGGGGATCTGGTCAGGGAGAAAATAGCAGACAAGAAGGAATTTGGGTCTTCTTACAGAAAACCAGTACCTGTGCTAGCAATCCACGGATCAAGAACAGTACTGCTGCCGCCCCTTGCTGGAAAAAAGGAGAACCGGTCTGTGTCAAATGACCTGGTAAAACCACATCATGTGGCCGATAATAAGTAGTAGGCCCAGTGGACTTCCAAGAAGTAGCAGACGACCAAATTTTGCTACTATCCAAGAGGTTCAAACTGAAAGACTCATCACCTTTGAAGAGTCTAAAGTGAGAAAAGAAGGACTATGCAACAAAGCAATGGAACTTGTGCCTCTTGATACCCAAATAACAGTTTGTCAAGAAGCTCCCGTCTACAATGATGTAGCAACTGACTATACTAATATGTCAAGGGAAAAATCAGCTCCAGCGATTTCAAAGAATCCGGATGCAATACCAACTATTGACAGAACTGCCTCTGGCTATTTTATCAACTTTGATAACTTTTCTGAGGATCCAAGTGAACCTGAAACTATGCCAGCAAACAAATCTTTCAAGGAAAAAGTAAAGGAACTTGGTCAAGAGCTTACAAATACATATCTGTTTTCACAATGGGTTGAACTTTGGATTGTGTAAGGTGTACTTTATCTCCTGCTACGACTCATTCTTGTTTTAAGTGTGGGAAAGCTGATAGATGGAAAGCACATTAAAATGGACACAGCAAGTAAGAACATCAACTTGCTCCTGAAGCCACACAAATCATCTCATTGTGAACAAAGAGACCTTTCATTAGTGATCATCACAGCGGTCCCACTACCTGTTGGAATAGTTAGAGATGCTAAGAAAGGGGTACAGCGTAAGAGACTTGACTGCACTCTATTCTCTATATCTTGGTCTAGTTTTGTTTGTGGGTGCCAGAAACCAGAGTCCATATACCCCTAGGCCTCCAAAGTCAGTGCCAAGGCACTGTATACAATTCAACACAATGGTACAGCACACCACACAATGTTCAGTAACAGTAATGAAAATAGCAATAAGCCATGGAATTTTCTCTTTTCTTGTTTTTATTCCAAATCTTCACACATAAGTAGCCAACGCGTTTCGTCCGAAGGACTTCTTCAGGGCGAATGATTATCAGATTTACATCAGGCATTATGTATTTCAAGATTTTTTTAACAGTAAGACACAGTCTTGGTCTTCGGAAGGTAAAATAGACGGAATTCTTGTTTTTAGAGATAGAAGAATAAGTTTCTCTGCAAATGCTGTATAACGAAGTGATATGAGATGCCAAAATTCGCATCCATAGGCGGTGATATCAATATTCACCTTCAACAATCTCCATGTCTCCAAGCCTCCCGGTCGCAGCCTCGAAAAGGTGGTTCGAACCACAGAAAGTTTCTACTTTAAAAATATGAATAAAACAGGCATGAAAAGTATGTTGACAAATACTAAACAAATTTACTCTGCGATCTTTTATGCTCAATTGTCCACCTTAGGCTTTGAATTTTGGAAAGACAACATTGAGACAAAAACTTTTTTGGGGCTCAAAAGACTGGCAGGTACAAGGTTTAGAAGCATTGTTCAGAGCCTGCATCATCCCAGAACAAATGATGTTCCTGAATGACACTGTTCAACAGACATCTTGTCTTGGCATTGCTAAGATAAAGGATTTAAACAAACCGTCCATACCTAAGCCCACACCTAATAGTAATAGAACTACAGATGAGGAGGTAGACGTAAATTATATTTTACAACAAAATAGAACAAATCCTGAATGGAAAAAATGGTTAATATGGCCCACAGACACGATAACTGTCAAGATAAATTCCTGAACAAGACACAAGGGTTTACAGTAACTCGGCCAGATCCAAGATATATCCAAAGACAAAATCCAGGGATAATAACAACTTATAGTGTAGGAAAACTGTGCCTTCAGTGTCTGCAGAAATCCACACTTCCAGAAATAAAACACCACTCATCTTTGCTTAAAGATGGCGTTGATTTACGAGAATTCTTACTTGGACCTCGTAATTCACGCCATAAACGTTTCATATACGCCGGTATATACGCTGCTTACAATGAAGCTTGTAATGTCACGCAAATGGAAACAGCTGAAAGAATACGAGAAATTGATCGTATTAATTTAGAGAAATCATTCTCTGTAGTTGACAATGGGTTAACAACTCTATCGTCCAGAATTTATTCTTTGGACAGCATTGTATTCTCTGCCATAGACATAATGGAACAGGACTTGCTAATGTTACAACATGGCCAGTCTCAATTATGTTCAATAATGCTGTTAGGCTGGACGTTGCAAAACCTTCGTTCTGGCTATGCGCCTTAGCGTCTAATCAACACTACGTCACTGTTTACTGTATTTAACCTTACAGATAAACAAATCTCGTTGGCACAGAGGGGAGCAGACTATACGGTGCTGAGCATAGAAAAACTGGAGAGCTTACCATTGACCGTTTCGGAGAAACCATCAGTTGAATGGATAATACATGGCTCCATCACGATACCAGTGACGACTTTCCAGTTTCAGTATTGCTTAAAACATATACCAGTAGGCCTGTATGAAAGGTTGGGTAAAGAATACATTAAATCGACCTGGGATTTACCATACACACACAAATGTTGGAGTGGGGGAAAGGAAGTATTTCTTAGTGGTAAAAATTGTGAAAACTCACTAAGCGGTACACTATTGTGTCAGGGTATTAATTTACACGGAGCCTGCGAAGGTTCTTCCACAAACCTTTATTGCCACCTGCAGGGTTTGCCCACAGCCGTGATAGATCTAATTTTCAGGCAGCTTTCCAATTGTATCTACATTATGTTAAATGATCACAGCTGTTGTGGAATGGAGCCAGGAATAAGCTATCTTGTTACTGTGTAAGCCAGGGTCACTTGTTGTATGCAAGTATTGTTTCCAAAAAGTAAGACAGATGGGGAGTCGCCACTATGGCCTTCACTGAACATCTCTTCTATACAAATTGATACTTTAAGCAGAAGAAAGCCGATCTTTTGCAAAAAACTGTGCCACTGACCTCGTCCAGAGACACGTATAATCTGCAAGTTGCAAGGTCCTCTGCAGAGATACATGCATTATTATCAACAAACTGCCCAGTACATTTCGCAGAAATGTTAGGTCGTATCTTTAACATGTCTGATACCAGCGGTATTGCACATGTATTTAAGATGATTTTTTCGGGACTGTTTGAGGCAGTTCTGGGCATTTTCCTAACTTTGTCCACTCTGTGTTCGGCGGCCTGCCTCTCATTTTGGGACTCATAGCAGGGTTCTTATTTTTATTCCTCCTGCTCAGTTATGGCTAATCTGGCCACCAGTGATACCCAAGCCAGCATGGAAAACGCACTGCAGGCTATGAGGTACCGTGACAGAATAACACAGATCCTTGGCTTGGCTCGTTTGAGAGATCTGAATACCACATGGTTCCTGTTATTCAGACCAATCTGGCAAGATTGCATCTTACCTGTTCTACGATGCCTGCTTTGTGGAGAGGAATGCGTGTAGATGTCTATCTACACTACCATTGGTTGTGCCAACGGATGCTGACGCATTATTGGATCTGGTAACGGCTCATGTGTCGTGTTGCCCCCAATGGCTACCAATCATGATGATGGCATTCATTGAGATCTCACCGGCAAATCCAACAGGAGGTGAGATACGCAGATCAACAGGCACACAGGTACCATCTGCTATGAACATTGGTAACGCGGAAATTGACGCTGATGGCGAAGCTTCACATATGTGCACAATTGACCTTCTTAATGAAATGCTTGAACTTTCATCTGCTGTGGTAGACGATTTCCTTGCCAGCCTTGATGACTTAATGTTTTCTCCTGACACCGAGAATAACTTTTGAAATTAGCACACAGCGTTCTTTCGAACTCTGAAATTCGACCTTCGCTTTTTCGAAACAAATAAAACTTCTAAACTTAGGAACTGAATTTTTCTACGATTTTGATTTGACCTTTTTCCACAATTGAACTTTGACAAAAAAGTAATCTGCTTAAAGTAGAACTATTCTTAGAGAACAAGAATTCTTTGAACACTTCCTAGAAACAATATTAGCCTAATCTACAAACCAAAACAGTTTGTATTTCTGCTATGGGATGGTCTCGACCTTTTTCTTCTGCAACTAAGAGCCATTTCAGAAATGTAATTTTCGTGATTCATTCAGTTAGCATTTATAATATCATATCATATGCTTACAATGAAGTCATTTCCTTTACATATGTACTGTACAAAATGCTCATTTTTCTCGTGTACAACCATGTCAAACACATTTTATATGATTTTTTGGGGGTTGTAAACACATGCTCTAGATTACATATTTTAGTGCTTGAACTTAGATGAACATAATAGTGTGGAGTGGGTGTTATGTAATATTTTAGGACCCTATTGTAAGTTTCCCGATTCATGCCCCTATATAGGTATAAATCACCATATACTTATATAGGCATAGAAATAATAACCATATTTAGGCATAGCTCATGCAGTCTAAATACAGCAGGGCTACTTCCACTAGTTCCAAAAATCCACAATGATTTCTTGGAAAAATCCGCCTTCAGCAGTCAGGGACTTCCCCTTGCTTTAATATTGATTTATCCAAGAACTCATGGAGTTTTCAAAGAACTGAGACTCTTTGATGACGTTATTATGTCCAACCATACGTCAAACCATGCACCTTCAAGGTGTAAATATGCCCACATTTGCCCAAGCAAACACACAGTGGTTTGGATCAGTTTGATTATCTGCTTGCCCGACGCGCTCTGCTACAGCAAGTGCCGAAGGAAGCTGACCCTCCAGCAGACACACTGAGAGAGACACTGTCTTTTCTCCTGTCGAGAAATCCAGCTCCAGTGTTTCCAAGCTAACCCTTGCGGGTTGTTGGGAAATCGAGTCCCGAGACCGACCTTCTTCATTCTAAACTAAGGTACGAAGCTGATTAGACCCTAAGAGAAATCTTGGACAGATTCTTGGCAAAAGAATACGAAATTTATGCTACACCTCACTTACTTCTACCCTCGTACTAAGCGTAGGTTAGGTACACCGGGGTAGGCGTATTTTAGAAACACCAGTTGAGTACTTTTAGCCTCTGATATTTATGTATGTATTTATCTATGGTTTAGAAACCATACAATGCTCCTACAGTATTATTTTATTCTATTATTTATACTGTATGCATTATATTTTACAACCAGTGTTACGATTGTAGCAGTTCATTTCTTATGCTTGAGAAGGAAGACTGTTCAATAAAACCTTTTTATTGAAAACGCCCGTCTATCTATTTCTCTGCACCTCTGGTGAAACGAAGCATGCACGATTGACTGAGTGAAATATCTATCTATTGTTTCCACAACTCAGAAGATACCTTTTATCTTGGGGAAACAAAGTTGTCATGTTTATGCGGTTGTCAGAGACTAATCCCTTCTTGTGAATTCGAGAAAGTTTCTAGTGACCTCTGAGCTAGCTGGCACACACAATTAAGTTTAGTATATTAAAAAGAGACCTAGTTGACCTCAGTCCTACGTCTAATCTATAGGATATATTATTCCAATGTGCAGAGCCTATTGGGAATATAGGAACTACACTACAGGCCTAGCCGTGAAGGGCACTACCTTATTGCCCTTCCATTGCTGGTGCTTTGCAGCAGCTAATTTAAGTGTTTCTCATTGCTCAGATGGGTTCGCAATCTGAAACCTTGGCAGCTATGCACTTACTAATTTGCAGTCCTAATAAAACAAAGTTAGCAGCAGCACCAAGAATCCATGTGCACACTTCTAGGCCTGGGTTTAGAACCCTTTTGTTTTTTTCCCCTCCTTTATTGCTGCAAAAAAGGTTCCAGCGGGTAGTGATAACATTTGATTAGTGCACGCGATCCCCGCCACTGCGTTACGCTTTGAGTTCGGACTTCACGAGTGCAGCGGGGGCATTGTTTGAGCGTGTGAATGTGAAAGCACTGAGGGAACTCGCAAGACGCCACCTTGACCCCACCAGGTAGGTCGCTCCCCCTCCGCACAGCACCCCCTGTGCCTCCCTGCCCCAGCTGCCGCTGCTGACTAAGTTCGAGGCCCTCCACCACCTGCAGGCTACCACCTGCACCTCATCCCTGGTGGCCAGTGGTAGGCCATAGGTAGGTTTGTTCATCCTCCTCTTTATTGCTTTTATTGTATTGCCTGCATTTTCATTGTTGTGTCTGTGACTGCTGTTGTCTGTCTTCCCCCGCTACCTGTACGTGGTCCGTGCCCCTTTTTCTTTTCTCTGTTCCCCTCGCTGTCCCCGTGCTCTCTCTGCCCAGTTTTCCTTTCTGTTCCCCCCGCTGCCCCATGCCTGTCTGCCTGTTCTGCCTTCTGTTCTTAGCTGCCCCTGTATTTCTGTATTTTGCCTTCTGTGCCACTCGTTTTTTGTGCCCGTCTCTCCTTCTGTGCCACTCGTTTTTTTGTTCCGTTTTGCCCTCTGTGACACTTGTTTTTCCCTTTTTTTTTGCCTTTCTGCCCTCAGTTCCACTCGTTTTTCCCTTGTTTTTTTTGTACCCTTCTGCCCTCTGTTCGACACATTTTTTACTTGTTTTTGTTCTTTTCTGTCCTCTGTTCCACTCGTTTTCCCCTCGTTTTTTGTCTTTCTGCCCTCTGTTCCACTTGTTTTTCTTTTGCCCTTCTGCCCTCTGTGCCACTCGATTTTCCCTTGTTTTTTGTGCCTTTCTGCCCTCTGTTCCACTCGTTTTTCCCTCGTTTTTTGTGCCTTTCTGCCCTCTGTGCCACTCGTTTCCCCCTCGTTTTTTGTGTCCTCCTGCCCTATGTTCCACTTGTTTTTTGTGCCCTTCTGCCCTCTGTGCCACTCATTTTTCCCTCGGTTTATGTGCCTTTCTGCCCTCTGTTCCACTCGGTTTTTTGTGCCCTTCTACCCTCTGTCCCACTCGTTTTTCCCTCGTTTTTTGTGCCCTTCGGCCCTCTGTTCCACTCATTTTTCCCTTGTTTTTTGTGCCTTTCTGCCTTCTGTTCCACTCGTTTTTTGTGCCCTTCTGCCCTCTGTGCCACTCGTTTTCCCCTCGTTTTTTGTGCCTTTCGGCCCTCTTTTCCACTTGTTTTTCCCTAGTTTTTGTGCCTTTCTGCCCTCTGTGATACTCGTTTTTCCCTCATTTTTTGTGCCTTTCTGCCCTCTGTTCTACTCGTTTTTCCCTCTTTTTTGTACCCTTCTGTCCTCTGTTCCACTCGTTTTTTTGTGCCCTTCTGCCCTCTGTGCCACTCATTTGTCCCTCGTTTTTTGTGCCGTTCTACCCTCTGTTCCACTCGTTTTTTGTGCCCTTCTGCCCTCTGTGCCACTCATTTTTCCCTCGTTTTTTGTGCCTTTCTGCCCTCTGTTCCACTCGTTTTTCCTTCATTTTTTGTGCCCTTCTGCCCTCTGTTCCACTCATTTTTTGTGCTCTTCTGCCCTCTATGTCACTCGTTTTCCCTCGTTTTTTGTGCTTTTCTGCCCTCTGTTTGACTCATTTTCCCTCGTTTTTTTGCACTTCTGCCCTCTGTTCCACTCATTTTTTTGTGCCCTTCTGCCCTTTGTGCTACTAGTTTTCCCTCGTTTTTTGTGCCCTTCTGCCCTCTTGTGCCACTCGTTTTTCCCTTGTTTTTTTGCCTTTCTGCCCTCTGTTCCACTCGTTTTTCCCTCGTTTTTTGTGCCCTTCTGCCCTCTGTTCCACTCTTTTTTTGTGCCCTTCTGCCCTCTGTACCACTCGTTTTTCCTTGTTTTTGTGCCCCTTTTGCCTTCTGTTCCACTCGTTTCCCCCGTCGCTATGCCCCCTGTGGCCCCGCCCCTTTGACTGCCTACTGCTCATTTGCTGCCCCCGCCTGCCAGCTGCTCCTCCCTCCCACCTCCCCATATAGGCCGGCTGCTGCCCGGTGAGGAGAGCGACCCTTGACCCCACCAGGTAGGTCGCTCCCCCTCCGCACAGCACCGCCTGTGCCTCCCTGCCCCAGCTGCCGCTGCTGAGGAAGGCCGAGGCCCTCCACCACCCGCAGGCTACCACATGCGCCTCATCCCTGGTGGCCAGTGGTAGACCGTAGGTAGGTTTGTTCATCCTCCGCTTTGTTGCTTTTATTGTAATGCCTGTATTTTCATTGTTGTGTCTGTGACTGTTGTTGTCTGTCTTCCCTTGCTGCCTGTATGTGGTCCGTGCCCCTTTTTCTTACCTCCATTTCCTCGCTGTCCACATGCTCTCTATGCCCGGTCTTTGCTTCTAATAATAATAATAATAAAACATTTATTAAGCGCATGGCTGCACAGCTGTGTATCCCCGCGCTGATTGCTGAAAAAAAACTCCCAGAGAATCAAGAAAGGAAAGGAAGCACAGGTTTATTGAGGAAAGAGATGGGTTTTCAGTTTGGCTCTGAAAAGGGTTTCAGAGGGTTCCATTCTTAAGTGAATCGGAAGAGCATTCCAATGTTTCACTCCTAGGTAGCGAAAGGAGCGGCCACCAATTTTTGCTCTGTGGACGCGGGGGAGTTTGAAAAGGGACATTCCTGAGGACCTGAGGTCTCTGGTAGGGCGGTGGATGGTCATGAGGCCTCTTAAATAGGTAGGACCCTTGTTGTGGGCTATCTTGTGGGCATAGCAGAGGCTCTTGAATTTTATTCTCTCCCTAACGGGGAGCCAGTGAAGTTTAGACAATGCCGCCTTGGCAGAAGTTCTTTTGGGAAGGCCAAGTACCAAGCGGGCTGCCGCATTTTGTACGCATTGCAGCTGGTGAAGATGTTTTTGGTTGAGGCCCAAAAGGAGGGCATTCCCATAGTCCAGGTGAGGAGTAATAAGTGCATGCACGATAGTTTTCCTGGCTTTAATAGGAATCAGGTCGATGATTTTTCTAAGAATTCTTAATGTGCCAATGCATTTTCCAATGATCTTGTTTACATGGGATTTTCCTGATAGATCAGAGTTGATCATGATCCCTAGGTTCTTGACCTTTTCAACAGGGCGAGGGCATTCGCCCAGAGTTGTGGGCCACCACGCTTGAGACCATAGAGAGGTTTTGTTCCCTATCACTAGCACCTCTGTTTTGTCTCCATTAAGCCGGAGGCAATTACTGTCCATCCACATGGCAACAGCAGCCATGCACTCCGAGAAGTTGGAGGCATACTTCTCGGTATCAGGAGTAAGCTTAAACATAAGCTGAGTGTCATCGGCGTAGCTAACCATGCCTACCCCAAAGTTCTCTATGATCTGAGCCAGGGGTTCCATATAGATGTTGAACAATGTAGGGCTCAAGCTAGCTTCTGTACCACTCGTCACCCCGTGTCTCTGCCTGGTTTTCCCTTCTGTTCCCCTCGCTGCCCCCATGCCTCTCTGCCCATTCTGTCTTCTGTTCTTAGCTGTCCCTGTATTTCTGTATTCTGTATTTTGCCTCTGTGCCACTCATTTTTCCGGTATTTCTCGTATTATTTTATTCTATTATTTATACTGTATGCATTATATTTTACAACCAGTGTTACGATTGTAGCAGTTCATTTCTTATGCTTGAGAAGGAAGACTGTTCAATAAAACCTTTTTATTGAAAACGCCCGTCTATCTATTTCTCTGCACCTCTGGTGAAACGAAGCATGCACGATTGACTGAGTGAAATATCTATCTATTGTTTCCACAACTCAGAAGATACCTTTTATCTTGGGGAAACAAAGTTGTCATGTTTATGCGGTTGTCAGAGACTAATCCCTTCTTGTGAATTCGAGAAAGTTTCTAGTGACCTCTGAGCTAGCTGGCACACACAATTAAGTTTAGTATATTAAAAAGAGACCTAGTTGACCTCAGTCCTACGTCTAATCTATAGGATATATTATTCCAATGTGCAGAGCCTATTGGGAATATAGGAACTACACTACAGGCCTAGCCGTGAAGGGCACTACCTTATTGCCCTTCCATTGCTGGTGCTTTGCAGCAGCTAATTTAAGTGTTTCTCATTGCTCAGATGGGTTCGCAATCTGAAACCTTGGCAGCTATGCACTTACTAATTTGCAGTCCTAATAAAACAAAGTTAGCAGCAGCACCAAGAATCCATGTGCACACTTCTAGGCCTGGGTTTAGAACCCTTTTGTTTTTTTCCCCTCCTTTATTGCTGCAAAAAAGGTTCCAGCGGGTAGTGATAACATTTGATTAGTGCACGCGATCCCCGCCACTGCGTTATGCTTTGAGTTCGGACTTCACCAGTGCAGCGGGGGCATTGTTTGAGCGTGTGAATGTGAAAGCACCGAGGGAACTCGCAAGACGCCACCTTGACCCCACCAGGTAGGTCGCTCCCCCTCCGCACAGCACCCCCTGTGCCTCCCTGCCCCAGCTGCCGCTGGTGACTAAGTTCGAGGCCCTCCACCACCTGCAGGCTACCACCTGCACCTCATCCCTGGTGGCCAGTGGTAGGCCATAGGTAGGTTTGTTCATCCTCCTCTTTATTGCTTTTATTGTATTGCCTGCATTTTCATTGTTGTGTCTGTGACTGCTGTTGTCTGTGTTCCCCCGCTACCTGTACGTGGTCCGTGCCCCTTTTTCTTTTCTCTGTTCCCCTCGCTGTCCCCGTGCTCTCTCTGCCCAGTTTTCCTTTCTGTTCCCCCCGCTGCCCCATGCCTGTCTGCCTGTTCTGCCTTCTGTTCTTAGCTGCCCCTGTATTTCTGTATTTTGCCTTCTGTGCCACTCGTTTTTTGTGCCCGTCTGCCTTCTGTGCCATTCGTTTTTTTGTTCCGTTTTGCCCTCTGTGCCACTTGTTTTTCCCTTTTTTTTTGCCTTTCTGCCCTCAGTTCCACTCGTTTTTCCCTTGTTTTTTTTGTACCCTTCTGCCCTCTGTTCGACACATTTTTTACTTGTTTTTGTTCTTTTCTGTCCTCTGTTCCACTCATTTTCCCCTCGTTTTTTGTCCTTCTGCCCTCTGTTCCACTTGTTTTTCTTTTGCCCTTCTGCCCTCTGTGCCACTCGATTTTCCCTTGTTTTTTGTGCCTTTCTGCCCTCTGTTCCACTCGTTTTCCCCTCGTTTTTTGTGCCTTTCTGCCCTCTGTGCCACTCGTTTCCCCCTCGTTTTTTGTGTCCTCCTGCCCTATGTTCCACTTGTTTTTTGTGCCCTTCTGCCCTCTGTGCCATTAATTTTTCCCTCGGTTTATGTGCCTTTCTGCCCTCTGTTCCACTCGGTTTTTTGTGCCCTTCTACCCTCTGTCCCACTCGTTTTTCCCTCGTTTTTTGTGCCCTTCGGCCCTCTGTTCCACTCATTTTTCCCTTGTTTTTTGTGCCTTTCTGCCTTCTGTTCCACTCGTTTTTTGTGCCCTTCTGCCCTCTGTGCCACTCGTTTTCCCCTCGTTTTTTGTGCCTTTCGGCCCTCTTTTCCACTCGTTTTTCCCTAGTTTTTGTGCCTTTCTGCCCTCTGTGATACTCGTTTTTCCCTCATTTTTTGTGCCTTTCTGCCCTCTGTTCTACTCGTTTTTCCCTCTTTTTTGTACCCTTCTGTCCTCTGTTCCACTCGTTTTTTTGTGTCCTTCTGCCCTCTGTGCCACTCATTTGTCCCTCGTTTTTTGTGCCGTTCTACCCTCTGTTCCACTCGTTTTTTTGTGCCCTTCTGCCCTCTGACCACTCATTTTTCCCTCGTTTTTTGTGCCTTTCTGCCGTCTGTTCCACTCGTTTTTCCTTCATTTTTTGTGCCCTTCTGCCCTCTGTTCCACTCATTTTTTGTGCTCTTCTGCCCTCTACGTCACTCGTTTTCCCTCATTTTTTGTGCTTTTCTGCCCTCTGTTTGACTCATTTTCCCTCGTTTTTTTTGCACTTCTGCCCTCTGTTCCACTCATTTTTTTGTGCCCTTCTGCCCTTTGTGCTACTAGTTTTTCCCTCGTTTTTTGTGCCCTTCTGCCCTCTTGTGCCACTCGTTTTTCCCTTGTTTTTTTGCCTTTCTGCCCTCTGTTCCACTCGTTTTTCCCTCGTTTTTTGTGCCATTCTGCCCTCTGTTCCACTCTTTTTTTGTGCCCTTCTGCCCTCTGTACCACTCGTTTTTCCTTGTTTTTGTGCCCCTTTTGCCTTCTGTTCCACTCGTTTCCCCCGTCGCTATGCCCCCTGTGGCCCCGCCCCTTTGACTGCCTACTGCTCATTTGCTGCCCCCGCCTGCCAGCTGCTCCTCCCTCCCACCTCCCCATATAGGCCGGCTGCTGCCCGGTGAGGAGAGCGACCCTTGACCCCACCAGGTAGGTCGCTCCCCCTCCGCACAGCACCGCCTGTGCCTCCCTGCCCCAGCTGCCGCTGCTGAGGAAGTTCGAGGCCCTCCACCACCCGCAGGCTACCACATGCGCCTCATCCCTGGTGGCCAGTGGTAGACCGTAGGTAGGTTTGTTCATCCTCCGCTTTGTTGCTTTTATTGTAATGCCTGTATTTTCATTGTTGTGTCTGTGACTGTTGTTGTCTGTCTTCCCTTGCTGCCTGTATGTGGTCCGTGCCCCTTTTTCTTACCTCCATTTCCTCGCTGTCCACATGCTCTCTATGCCCGGTCTTTGCTTCTAATAATAATAATAATATAACATTTATTAAGCGCATGGCTGCACAGCTGTGTATCCCCGCGCTGATTGCTGAAAAAAAACTCCCAGAGAATCAAGAAAGGAAAGGAATCACAGGTTTATTGAGGAAAGAGATGGGTTTTCAGTTTGGCTCTGAAAAGGGTTTCAGAGGGTTCCATTCTTAAGTGAATCGGAAGAGCATTCCAATGTTTCACTCCTAGGTAGCGAAAGGAGCGACCACCAATTTTTGCTCTGTGGACGCGGGGGAGTTTGAAAAGGGACATTCCTGAGGACCTGAGGTTTCTGGTAGGGCGGTGGATGGTCATGAGGCCTCTTAAATAGGTAGGACCCTTGTTGTGGGCTATCTTGTGGGCATAGCAGAGGCTCTTGAATTTTATTCTCTCCCTAACGGGGAGCCAGTGAAGTTTAGACACTGCCGCCTTGGCAGAAGTTCTTTTGGGAAGGCCAAGTACCAAGCGGGCTGCCGCATTTTGTACGCATTGCAGCTGGTGAAGATGTTTTTGGTTGAGGCCCAAAAGGAGGGCATTCCCATAGTCCAGGTGAGGAGTAATAAGTGCATGCACGATAGTTTTCCTGGCTTTAATAGGAATCAGGTCGATGATTTTTCTAAGAATTCTTAATGTGCCAATGCATTTTCCAATGATCTTGTTTACATGGGATTTTCCTGATAGATCAGAGTCGATCATGATCCCTAGGTTCTTGACCTTTTCAACAGGGCGAGGGCATTCGCCCAGAGTTGTGGGCCACCACGCTTGAGACCATAGAGAGGTTTTGTTCCCTATCACTAGCACCTCTGTTTTGTCTCCATTAAGCCGGAGGCAATTACTGTCCATCCACATGGCAACAGCAGCCATGCACTCCGAGAAGTTGGAGGCATACTTCTCGGTATCAGGAGTAAGCTTAAACATAAGCTGAGTGTCATCGGCGTAGCTAACCATGCCTACCCCAAAGTTCTCTATGATCTGAGCCAGGGGTTCCATATAGATGTTGAACAATGTAGGGCTCAAGCTAGCTTCTGTACCACTCGTCACCCCGTGTCTCTGCCTGGTTTTCCCTTCTGTTCCCCTCGCTGCCCCCATGCCTCTCTGCCCATTCTGTCTTCTGTTCTTAGCTGTCCCTGTATTTCTGTATTCTGTATTTTGCCTCTGTGCCACAAATTTTTCCGGTATTTCTGTGCCCTTTTTGCATACTGTTCCACACTTTTTCCCTTGTTTTGTCCCCCTTTTGCCTTCTGTTCCACTTGTTTTTGTGCCCTTCTATCTTCTGTTCCACTCGTTTTTTGTGCCCTCCTGCCCTCTGTGCCACTTGTTTCACCCTAGATTTTGTGCCCCTTTTTATTTTGTTACCTTGGTTGTCCTTCACCGCCCTCGCCGCTGCGTCCCCTGCGACCCCGTCCCCCTGACTGCCCACTGCCCATTCGCTGCCCCCACCTCCCGCCTCCCAGCTACTCCTCCCTCTCACCTCCCCATATATGCTAGCCGTAGCGCAGCCGCACCGCTGGCACTCTGAAGGCGCACCTATGGCGAGCTCGTCTGCGCCTGGACCGCACCCAGTGTTAGAACCCCCGGCCCCTGCACCCGCCACGACAACCGCCGCCACTACGACGCCAGCACTCTGCACGCTCTCAACTCCAGACGGAGCCACACCTGATTCAAGGTCGCCCTGAAACGCACACACGGCCCCTTCACCTGCCGGAACTGCAGCTACACCAGCCTCAGAGCCGATGAGCCACCCGCCAAGAAAGACCCCAACCACCTCCGATGCATACTACTGAACACCCACTCCGCAAGCATGCCGTCGAGATCTGGGACCTGCTCGACACAACATCCTCGGACGTCGCCTTCCTGACAGAGACCTAGTTTAACGACTCCCCCGCACCCGACATCGCCATAGCCATACCAGACGGCTACAAGATCACCCGCAGAGACCACACCAACGGAGTCGGAGGAGGAATCGCCATTGGCCACAAGAACTGCATCAGGGTCTCGAAGAGCACCAACGACGCGCTCAGCACCACCAAACATATGCATTTCCAGAGTCACACAGACCCTAATTCCACCCTCAGAGGCACCCTCATCTACCGACCCCCGGGACCCCGCC
This sequence comes from Lissotriton vulgaris, assembly GCF_964263255.1. NCBI lineage: Eukaryota > Metazoa > Chordata > Amphibia > Caudata > Salamandridae > Lissotriton > Lissotriton vulgaris. Next base: position 54,312 of record NW_028252202.1, read on the forward strand.
CCCAGTTCAGCGACTCCATCGCCGACTTGATCAGCGCACACGCCCTGACCTCCACCGACTACATCCTCCTCAGAGACCCGAACTTTCACCTTGAGAATAACAACGACAACAACTCCACAACCCTAATCGATAATCTCACCAACCGTGGACTGAAGCAACTTGTCAAAATGCCCACCCACTCCGCCGGCCACACGCTCGGCCCCCATCTTCTCGTCAAGCCCGTACGTTTTCATCAGCCACACCATTGAACTCCTCTGGACCGACCATCTCTGCATCCACTTCGCCTTCCAGAAACCCACAACACATTACCGCACCCAACAGACCCCCCACCGCTGGTGGAGCAAAATCCCCGAAGACCAACTACAGGCAAACCTTGCTCTCAGCCCACCCACGAACCCTCCAACACCGACGACGCTACCCACAGCCTCAGACGCTGGATCGAGGACTGCGCCAACACCCTCACCCCGCTGAAGAACCCCCCCCCACAGAGACACCAGCAAGAGGGACATCTGGTTCACCCCAGAACTCCTAGCCTCCAAGCAAGCCTGCCAGAAACTAGAGAAGAAATGGCACAGTGAACAAACTCCGGACAGCCACGCAGCACACAAGGACGCCATCTGCAACCACCACCACCTCATCAGGGCAGCCAAGAGGACCTCCTTCAAAGACCGCCTCGACAATAACGCACACAATAGCAAGGAGCTCTTCAACATCGTGAAGGAACTCTCCAACTCCAGCTCCAACATCAAAGACATCCCGCAAGCCCTGTGCTACTCCCTCGCCACCTTCTTCCACCGCAAGATAGCACAACAGTTTTAACTCGCAGACTGCCCCAACAGACAGCAACACAACAGACCTTCCGTGCACCATTGACCACGACCCCCTGATAGCCTGGGCCAGCGTGAGCATCGATGCCACCATCAAGACCATGCGATCAAACCACTCCGGCTCTCCGTCAGACCCATTCCTGCACCATGTCTTCAACAGAGCAAGCAGCTCCATCGTACCCCACCTGCGCAACGTCATCCATCTCTCGCTTGAGACCGCAACCTTCCCAGATATCTGGAAACCCACGGAGATCAACACCCTACTCAAAAATCCTAAGGCAGACCCAAGAGACCTCAAGAACTTCTGGCCCATCTCTCTGCTCCCCTTCCTGGCCAAGGTCATTGAGAAAACCGTCAACAGACAGCTAACCCGATACCTCGAAGAAAACAGAATCCTGGACCCTTCCCAGTCAGGGTTCTGCAGCAACCACAGCACCGAGACTGCCCTCATCGCCGCCACTGATGACATCAGGACCCTGCTGGACAACGGCGAGACCGCAGCACTCATCCTCCTAGACCTCTCTGCCGCCTTCGACACCGTCTACCACCACACACTATGTGCACGCCTCCACAACGCAGGGATCCGAGACAAGGCTCTGGATTGGACCACCTCCTTCCTCTCCGGCAGAACCCAGAGCGTCCGCCTCCCCCCATTCCGTTCCAAAGCGTCCGAGATCATCTGCGGAGTACCCCAGGGATCCTTCCTCAGCGAGACGCTGTTCAACATTTACATGGCCCCGCTCGCACACGTAGCCCGACAGCACGACCTCAACATAATCTCCTACGCCGTCAACACTCAACTGATTCTCTCCCTAACAAAAAGGACCCCATCACCGCCAAAGCCACCCTCCACAAAGGAATGAAGGCTGTCGCCGACTGGATGAAGACCAGCCGTCTGAAGTTAAACTCGGACAAGACAGAGGTCCTCATCCTGAGCTCCAACCCTTCAGCCTGGGACGACTCCTGGTGGCCGATGGCACTGGGGGCAGCCCTGACACCCACCGACCATTTATGCAACCTGGGAATCATCCTCGACTCAATGCTCTCAATGACCAAGCAAGTCAACGCCGTCTCCTCCTCCTGCTTCAACACCCTCCGCATGCTCCGCAAGATATACAGATGGATCCCGACAGATACAAGAAAGACAGTCACCCAGGCCCTCATCAGCAGCAGACTCGACTACAGAAACGCCCTCTATGCGGGAGCCCCGACCAAGCTCATCAAACAACTACAACGCATCCAAAACGCCTCGGCACGACTGATCCTCGATGTACCACACCACGGCCACATCACCCCCCACCTGAGAAACTTGCACTGGCTCCCCGTCAACAAGAGGATATCGTTCAAGGTCCTCACCCACGCACACAAGGCACTCCACAAGACTGGCCCAGCCTTCCTCAACAGACCAACTACGCTCCGCCGACCTCTCACTCGCCACCATATGCTTGGCCAAATACTGTTAGGTATGTGGAGTGTTTTCACTTGGTACCAGGTTCTAAATTTCCTTTGCCAGCTTATTCATTTACTCTGGGTACTAGAACGTTACTTGACCGAGATCTGATAAAGGATCTTTACCTGATACATCCATTCACCAACGTTACCAACTAGCACGGTCACCACTAATACTCTCTTGCCCCAACAAGGGACTGGATGTTAAGATTTATTAATGTGCATTCCTCTAAATTTCCAAGGCTAAAAAGAATTTGTCACTCCCCTTACTCTTTTTGGGATTAGTACAGCAGACCCACACACATTCTCAGCACATAGGGTTTTTTCTACACCGCTGCCACGTAGAAACCCCAGAAATTGTCCTAAGTTTTTTATGTGATTGTTTGAACTGTATGAAGCAATTCACCACTTTTGCTCTATGTTTGGATGTTGGGACCCTGTGGCACAGCCACAGACAGGGTCTCTTTTCCTATCTTACTTATTTCACGAGCCAGCAAGGCTCAACAGCAACTAGGATCTGGCTTCTTGTGAAAAAGCTTTGGTGAATTGGTATCACGTGACCTGTTGGGGTGATTGATGGACGGCTTTCTTTTTGCTCCCTTGCAAAATACTGGATGTGTGGCTGAAATATATATGAAGAATTTTTGTCAACCTATTGTATCACATGTTACCGTCTTGTAGTCCACCCTGCAACCCACCTGTCTGGTACATTTGAACAGTTATTTGTGAGGCGTTGAGGCGATTAGAACTAGCTGCTGCACTACACACAACTCAACCATGGGAAACAGCAATAGTAAAAAGAATTTAAATACAGCTCAGCCGCCCCCACCCAAGAACTCCCCTCCATATATCGTAGGTTTAAAAAGAGGCTTAAACTCAATTATGTACACCGACAAATGGCACGATCTCACATCTAAAAACCCGGACCTGCAGTTTCCATGTAATGACACATACGACATGGCAAAATTATCATATTTACGTCAGATGTTAAATTTAACCCCTTGGCTGCGGGGCACATTTCCGTGCTGGGGGGAGGGGAGGCGCGCACAGCGCCCCAGTGCTCATGACGAGCTCAGCTCGTCATGAGCCACGGTTCTCGTGTTCTCATGACGAGCTGAGCTCGTCACGACCACGCCCGTTTAATGGAACGCTCAGCACAGCAGGGGAACTGTGGCTCATGATGAGCTGAGCTCGTCATGAGCATGGGAGGGGTTAAAGTGAAAGAAGCAAGGAGGAGTCGAATGGGAAGCATTTTATAATTGGTACTGGGTTTTGAGTGACATGCGTTCAACCAACGCGGTCAAGTCAAAGGTCCACAGTGAAATTATGGAGATTACGAAAAGGGTATTACAGGAAAAACTGGAGGGCAATTGGAGGAAACATCAGCTCGACGTAGTGGGCGTGTTCCCGTGCGTTCCAGTTAAAGATGAAAATAAGGTAGAGGGTGAGGCAGGGGCGGAGGACCAACTCCTAGAAGATATTCTCTTAGGGTGCTTGAGATGCGATTCTCCGCTGCCTGCACCTGAGCCAGAACACACTGAGCTAACTCCCGAGGAGCGGGAGGCAGCAGTAACTTTTGTACACAGAGCGCTCAAAGATAAGGTTACGAGATTGGAATTGGACGCTGTCCAAGACCTGGCTTCTTTGAAAGTAATGAGGAAATCGGCTGTCCAAGCAGCTTCAGAATACAACGATAAGAAACATAACATTCTAAAAACAATTGTTCAGAAAAGGGTTAAAATCCCTAAATTAATTGACAGACAGTGGCATAAATTATTTGAAGATAAATCACAGGATGGATCACTCAGAATGTCACAGTGGCATTCACTAATATGGAATGCATTTAAATATGTCCACTGCACAGAACACGACATTCCGACTTTAGAGCAATGTTTGGCAGAAATAGAGTCAGCTCCAGAAAACAAAAGACGAGGCAGCATTGGGGGAGGAGTGGGAGGTGCTTCCGCCTCCACTCCAAATTCACCAAAATTGATGCTAAAGAGCGATTCTTTAAATTGTCAAGCACTACTACAATGGCTCATTATGGCTCACTCACCGTGGACTCCTTTATACAAACACAGAGTAGAAGGTATGTAGAAAAAACGTTGTCCTTAGCACGAGCAGAGTTAATGAACAAGGCACCCCAAGCTCATTTGGCATTTGCTAAACAAACCAACACCCCGACATCCACGGGTAGCAATACCCCCCTACCAGCACAATATAACTGGGAAGTAGGGAAGTTTGGATTCACAGACTCAGATTTAATAACATGGGGGAATCTAAGTTGCAGCACACGCTTAGATATGCGGTAGACAAATTGCAACAATGGAAAAAGTTAATACACACATGTGCAATGATCGATGTAGCCCAGACCCTTGCCCACTGCAACACCGCAGCCAACACAACAGAAGTCCCATCGCTTATCATGCCCCTACGGGAAATACCACCACCACCTGGCAGTGCGCCAAATGATCTAGCATATGTTTATGTCCCATGGTCCAGGCAGGACATTAATTGTTTTACTAAAGACTTTCCCAAGCTTAGAGACGAACCACGGAAGTGGTACGAAGAATTAAAGCAGATGGCTGCATTGGGTGGAATGTTATGGAGGGATTTGGACACATTGTTTAATATAATTGTCCCAAAGGACCTTTGGGAAGACTGTAAACGGAAGGTTGGGTGGCCAGATGTGGAGCCACCGAGGGGCAAGGGCGGGATGCCAGGTCCAGGCGCCAGAACTACGCCACTGTGTGCCGCCTGAAGTCTGGGCCACCAGTGCCAATGACGTAGGGCGGGTATTAAACTACCCACCAGTCCAGATAAAACTAAAGCCAGGAGCAATTCTCCAAAGAGTGCCAGAATACAAGATTTCTAAAGAGGGGGAGGAAGACATCGCACCAGTCATACAGGACCTCTTGAAGTAAGGAATTCTAAGGGAGATTCAATACAGGCAATGTAAAACACCCATACCTCCGGTGAAAAAAGCTACAAAGGGCTCGGATTTGGGCCCCTGTTTATAGATTCACACAGGATCTGAGAGAATTGAAAAAAATAGTGTTGCCCTCTTTTCCGGTGGTCCCAAACCCAGCAACAATATTATCCAACATCCCAGTGACAGCCACCACCTTCACAGTGATGGATCTTAGCTCCGCCTTCTTTACCATCCCCTTGCACCCTGACAGCCAACATTTCTTCTCCTTTAGTTTCCGACAGAAGAGATTTTGTTGGAAGAGGCTATTGCACGGCTATACAGTCACCTTCTATTTCCACACATGCCTTAAAAACAGATTTAGACTCCCTGGTACTTAAGGAGGGATCCACACTTATCCGGTATATTGACGATTTGCTATTGGCCTCGCCTTCGAGGGAGGCTTGCGTAAAGGACACCGCCGCTGTCCTGTGCCACTTGGGCACTAAAGGGATACAAAGTCTCTCCCAAGAAGCTACAGTTTTGCCTCGCCTCGCCTCTGTGAAGTATCTAGGCCATGAACTAACAGAAGGCAACAGGAAGTTGCTGCCTGACAGAATATCGACCATCATCCATTTTCCCAGACCCCGCACTCAGAAGGAGGTTAGAGCATTCTTAGGAGTAGCAGGATACTGTCGTCACTGGATACCCAATTTCTCTCTCATTGCGAAACCCTTGCAGGCACTCACACACAAAGACATACCTGACACTGTACCTTGGTCACAGGAATGTGAGAAAGCTTTCAATAAACTGAAAAGAGGGTTGTGTGAAGCACCAGCATTAGGTATCCCTGATTATAGCAAGGATTTTCACATGTTCTGTCACGAGAAGGGAGGTTGCTCAATGGAGTCTTGGCTCAGAAACATGGAGCCTTCTACCGGCCGGTGGCATATTACTCTGCCACGCTAGACCCAGTGGCCTCAGGGCTCCTGCCATGCCTGAAAGCGGTGGCAGCTGCAGCACTTGCTGTGGAACAGTCAGACAACCTAGTGTTAGGACCCACACCAGTATTACACGTTCCGCATGCCGTGGACACACTTCTCACATCCACTAAGACACAGCATCTCACAAATGCACGCCTCACCAGGTATGAATTGGTACTCTTGACACCACACATTGTCATCAAGAGATGTACCACCCTGAACCCTGCGTGTTTGCTACCAACTGAACACGAGCTGGATGACTTTGATTCAGATGATTCCTTTCATGATTGTGCCGTGGCCATAGATAGGCATACCAAGGTACGCCCGGACCTTAAAGATACACCACTCCCAGATTCTCAAGGAGATTTGTTTGTAGATGGGTCGTGCCTGAGGGATCAAAAAGGAGCATTACAAGCATCCTATGCAGTGGGCACAGCTACTAAATTATTGGAAGGTGGGAGACTGACCACAGCGAAGAGTGCACAGGCAGTCAAACTCGTGGCACTTACAAGGGCATGTGCGTGGGCTGAAGGGAAGAAAGTGAATATATACAAAGACAGCCAGTACGCCTTTGGGGTGGTTCATGACTTCAGCCAGCTGTGGTCAATGAGGGGGTTCCTCACATCAGCTGGCCAGCAGATACAGCATGCACAATTGATTTGTGACCTTCTCCAAGCACTGCTACTTCCTTCCAAAGTGGCCATTATAAAATGTGCCGCCCACACTTCATCAAAAGACCCCGTTTCCAGAGTTAATGCTTTCATTGATCAAGAAGCAAAGAGAATAGCGCTTACAGGCTGCCAGCTAACCATGATACAATTAGTGGAAAGTAAAACAGACACCAGGAATGACAGTGATTCCTTACATTTTGACCCCATACAGATTCAGATGAGGGCGGGCAACCGGGAAAAAGAGGAATGGGCCCAAAATGGCTGCGTACAATCCAAGGAGGGGTTATGGACAGGGCCTAATGGAAGGATATGTTTGCCTTCCACCATGCTCCCTTCAATGGCCAGACTCTTTCATGGGCCTTCACATGTAGGACGTGATGGCATGATCAGATTGTTTTCCCAGTGTTGGTACAACTCCAAATTTCGTCAGATAGCAGAAAGACTTTGCAAGCAATGTTCTGTCTGTGCTCAATATAACACAGGGAAAGGTACACCAGCTGCACCTGGCCACTCCCCCCCCTCATGGACCATTTGAAAGCCTTCAGCTTGATTTTATCGACATGCCCCCTACCCAGAAATACAAATATGTATTGGTAGTGGCATGCATGTTCAGTAAATGGACAAAGGCCTACCCCACTAAACATTGTGATGCACAGAGTTTGGCCAAGTGCCCGCTGAAAGAGCTACTGCCAAGATGTGGGGTACCCTCCCTCCTTGCGTCCGACAATGGGCCTGCATTCATCTCCCATTTAATAAAAGGGCTATGTAAGGGACTTGGGATAACGCAGAAACTACACTGTGCTTATCACCCACCAGCTGCAGGCGCTGTTGAGAGAAAGAATGGGATGTTGAAAAATAAAATAGCGAAGATTTGTGCGTCAACAGACCTCTCCCGGGTAGATGCACTGCCCTTAGCACTACTAGCAATGAGAAGTACACCAGACAGGGTAACGATGCTGATCCCACACAACATCGTGTTTGGCAGGCCAATGCACATTCCAGGACACATGTTGACGGCCCCCCTGTCAATAACTGATGATCTATTGCTTTGTTACTGTAAGAAATTAACAGACATTTTACGTTACCTCCATTGTCAGGTGCTGAAATCCCTCCCAGAAGTAGCAACTCCCCCAGCCCATGATCTACAGGCGGGGGACTGGGTGTGGGTAAAAGCCCATACAAGAAGTAACTGCTTACAGCCGAGATGGAATGGGCCCCGGCAGAATATTTTGACTACAGCCACAGCAGTTAAGTGTGACGGACTAACTTTGTGGATTCACGAAACACACACAAAGAAGGCAACGCCAGAGCAAAGGACAGATTCCACCAACGCCAATATCGACATCAGAAGTACATCGTGGATATAACCTTCGCTCCAACAAACAGAAAGCTGCAGAAGTAGATTGATGATTAACCAACCGCTGCCTAATGCAAGGACTCAGAACTGCCAGACTTCGATCTGTGTCAATACAAGCCAGCGGACAACGGTCCAGAATTCAAGTAATTCTTTTGTGTCCAGGAATAGAAATAAGTGCAACACTGACATTACTGGTGCCAAATCCCCTGTTGCTCAGTGAACTAATAAGACTGATTTTTCATGACATTTCCTTTCCAACAGGTTCAGCGCAAGTACCTGAGCAAGAATTAACAAATATACGTTTTGACATTCTCAATTGTGCCATTTTTGCGATAGAGGACACTGGTTCTAGCCTTATCCAAGACCTTGAACATTCTCCATTGTGCCGTTTTAGCAATAGAGGACACTGGTCCTAGACTTATCCGAGATATTGAATATAACATGAAAACAGTGGGTAAACTACCTGGCTCTAAGGGTTGGTTAGCATAGCGCCAAGAGGAAGAAGAACAAAATTACGGCCTATTCACCAGCCTGAGTGGACCAAGAATAAACTTGGGGCCCATTCACAAGAAGATTGAAAGCATGGAGAAGGGACAGGTTTGTTCTGGAGCCATGCCATCCACTGAACCACACACATGTAACTGGAAAGCAGTGGTCCTTGAAATATTGTTACCGGCACCAGCAATACTAGTGACTACGATGATTATAGTATATTCTGCTGATCTTGAGATACCTCATTTTAATGGAAGAGTTGGGGATGGGAGTGATGGAAATGAACCAACAAAATCACCAAAGGACTATGAACTGAATATGACCCACACAATGCTGAAATGGGGGTGGATGTGAATAAAGGGGATCAAGGAGGATTGTGGGAAACATATGAAGGAAATCAATATGTTGAAATGCTAAAACTATATGTGACAATTTTGAATATATCTGATTGCTATGTTTGCACACATCTGCCAACAGACGCCACACATAGTTTGAAGTACCACATACTACCAGTGTCCAAGTATGTAGTCTGTGTCTTAATGCGCGACATGCTACTAAGCCAACACAGCATGGGTGTCGGTGTCGGTAGGTGTGACTGTAAGTATTGGCCCCTCCCAGCGATAACAAGCAAGCAACAGGCTCTCCTCTCATATCTAAAAGGGTCCCTTGCACGAATATGCAGCCGACTAAGGGAGACCTAGAGATGTTAAAAGGATTTGACAGGACATCGAGGAATGATGAGTGGAGAGGCCGAGCAGGCTGGGATAACATAGGGACAGAAAAGACAGGCAACAATAAAGTGCCAAGGTTTAGGGTAGGGGAAGTGTCGGCCCCCTCCTGCATCCTCAATGATCAAAGGATAATACCCAAAATAATACCAGTTTTGCCGAAAAAAGGTAGATCATGCAGCTTTACAGAATTACTGGAGAAAACTTCTGGAAAGAATGCATCTCATTTTCATGCACCTTAGCAGAACTGGCTCAGGGTCAGCAGGGATTGTTCGACTTTGAAGACAGTATAAACAAAATAAAAGGTATACAACCAGCAAAGACAGTTCCACAGATATATATGGGCACCAGCAGCTGTAACCACACCACAAGACTGACACGACTCAGGAGCTGTGACGAGTCGTCACCAGGTCCGGTAGGTTACAAGGGCCTTTTCTTTGTCTATGGCCCATGAGCATACTTCTATCTGCCCCCAGGATGGTAAGGAAGTTGCTACCTAGTATCCATCATTCCACAGATGACCCACTTCACCAAATTAGTGCCAGCAGAAGAGCAAGTGTTGGCACTGGTTAGGGCCAAGAGAACAGCAGCATGGGTAGACAACATATTAACAGGTTTTGGGCGATGATCCCGGTGGTAGGCAAATATTGTGAATCTAGCGGACCCTACCACTGGCGCCTTAGGGAATATAACAGAAGAACTCACCTGAGGGCCGTCGTAATCCAGAATAGGATTGCTCTAGACATCATTCTGGCCAAAGAAGGCGGAGTATGCAACGTCATTCATCAATTACCTTCTCTGTGCTGTATATTCATACCAGACAACAGTGGGAATATACATAAAGCAATAGATAAGATCAAGGATATTAGAGATGAGGCCCATGGTATACACACGGGAGGCCTGTGGGTAGACATGATGAACTGGTTTGTAGACTGGGGTTCTTGGATACTAAAGGCCATTATACTAGTTGTAGCAGTCCTTTTGACACTATGCCTCCTGGTCAAAATCTGCCCAGCCTGTTGTACAGTCATTTCCAACTCCTGTGCCCGCTGCATATCCAGGTATCACACCACACCCATGAGGATGAGGGACAAGAAATGATGAACAAAGCTGGTTTCTGATTAGCATATGATTTGGTATCAGATGTGGCGATGATAAAGCTGATATTTTATGATACCAAATGCCTTTGCTTTAAGGCCTGTAGCTTTCTTTGATCTACTTAAAATTGACACCAGCAAGAATGCACAAAATAGTCACACGTTCCATTTTCTGTGTCAGCCAGCTGCAACGTGCAAAGCAACGCAAGGCTTTCCGAGAAATACACGTGCCAGCTTCCAGCTAGCTATTGCAGAAACAGCACATTTCCTATCTGTGTCAACATGACCTGACCGGTCACGTCTGTGCCACGCCCACGTATACCAGAAACACATATTTAACCTCTATGGAAATACCCCAAATCTGCTTTTGCCGATGACACGTGGGCAGCAACACCAGATCGTAGATGTATTTCGATCCTTAGAAGGTATCACACCAGGATTAGCCTTCACTTATTGGTCCAGCAGGACATAGTCTGATCTTCGTTACGTATTTTGTGATGCCCATCCTCTAGGGCTTGTATCTATAAAATGTCTCTGCACTGTCATACCAATTGGGCACTCAGTGAACTTTGCTGAGGTCTCCATGCTGCACGTTTATTTTGCATTCTGATTGGGTTCCCAATAAATCTTGCAAACTTGTGTGCTGAGAGAGAATTGTTTCTGTGTTATTATTTACCCTTTATTATTTCAGCTTCAACAAAGGGATCGTATAGCAAGATCCGTCCTGTGTCTTTGAGAGGAATGACTGTGAAGAGATCGTATGACAGGTTTACTCCTGTGTCTGAGAGTACTGACTGTGAAGGGATCGTATAACAGGATCCGTCCTGTGTCTTTGAGAGGACTGACTGTGAAGAGATCATATGACAGGTTTAGTCCTGTGTCTGAGAGGACTGACAGTGAAGGGATCGTATAACAGGATCCGTCCTGTGTCTTTGAGAAGACTGATTGTGAAGAGATCATATGACAGGTTTAGTCCTGTGTCTGAGAGGACTGACTGTGAAGAGATCATATGACAGGTTTACTCCTGTGTCTGAGAGGACTGAATGTGAAGGGATCATATAGCAGGATCCGTCCTGTGTCTTCAAGAGGTCTGACTATGAAGAGATCGTATGACAGGTTTACTCCTGTGTCTGAGAGTACTGACTGTGAAGGGATCGTATAACAGGATCCGTCCTGTGTCTTTGAGAGGACTGACTGTGAAGAGATCATATGACAGGTTTAGTCCTGTGTCTGAGAGGACTGACAGTGAAGGGATCATATAACAGGATCCGTCCTGTGTCTTCGAGAAGACTGACTGTGAAGAGATCATATGACAGGTTTAGTCCTGTGTCTGAGAGGACTGACTGTGAAGAGATCATATGACAGGTTTACTCCTGTGTCTGAGAGGACTGACTGTGAAGGGATCATATAGCAGGATCCGTCCTGTGTCTTCGAGAGGTCTGGCTGTGAAGAGATCATATGACAGGTTTACTCCTGTGTCTGAGAGTATTGACTGTGAAGGGATCTTATAACAGGATCCGTCCTGTGTCTTTGAGAGGACTGACTGTGAAGAGATCATATGACAGGTTTACTCCTGTGTCTGAGAGGACTGACTGTGAAGGGATCATATAGCAGGATCCGTCCTGTGTCTTCGAGAGGTCTAACTGTGAAGAGATCATATGACAGGTTTACTCCTGTGTCTGAGAGTATTGACTGTGAAGGGATCTTATAACAGGATCCGTCCTGTGTCTTTGAGAGGACTGACTGTGAAGAGATCATATGGCAGGTTTAGTCCAGTGTCTGAGAGGACTGACTGTGAAGAGATCATATGATAGAATCAGTCCTGTGTCTGCAAGAGGAATGACTGTGAGGTGATCGTATAACAGGATCCGTCCTGTGTCTTCGAGAGGACTGACTGTGAAGACATCATATGACAGGTTGACTCCTGTGTCTAAGAGGACTTACTGTGAAGGGATCGTACAGTAGGATCCGTCCTGTGTCTTTGAGAGGACTGACTGTGGAGAGATCATATGACATGTTTAGTCCTGTGTCTGAGAAGGCTGACTAGGAAGAGATCGTATAACAGGATCCGTCCAGTGTCTTTCAGAGGACTGACTGTGAAGAGATCATATGAGGTTTAATCCTGTGTCTGAGAGGACTGACTGTGAAGGGATCGTATAGCAGGATCCGTCCTGTGTCTTTGAGAGGACTGACTGTGAAGAGATCATATGACCGGTTTACTCCTGTGTCTGAGAATACTGACTGTGAAAGGATCGTATAACATGATCCGTCCTGTTTTTTTGAGAGGGCTGACTGTGAAGAGATCATATCACAGGTTTAGTCCTGTGTCTGAGAGTACTGACTGTGAAGGGATCGTATAACAGGATCCGTCCTGTGTCTTTCAGAGTGCTGACTGTGAAGAGATCATATCACAGGTTTAGTCCTGTGTCTGAGAGTACTGACTGTGATTTGATTTGATTTGAATAAAATTTGTATCGCGCAAACAATAACCCGAAGGCATCAAGGCGCCTAACAAAGCATATCATAAACATAAGCATGACATCATTACAGATAAGCCTGCACAAAGAGATGCGTCTTCAAAGCACTTCTGAATGCCTGAAGAGTGGGTAAGGATCTTAGTTCCAGTGGGAGGGCATTCCACCACTTGGGTGCCAAGGTGGAAAAAGCCCTGCCACCCCATTTAGCTCTTCTGAATCGAGGGGCTGACAAAAGAAGTCTACTAGAGGAACGCAGATCCCTAGAGGGAATATAGCTGGACAAGATAGATCCTACACCAATGGGACTATTTTTAGCTAGGGCCCTATAGGTCATACATAGGGTCTTGAAGTGGATACGGTTCTCAACAGGAAGCCAGTGTAACAGCTTTCTGGCCGCTGTAGCTGAGGCACGTTTGGGGAGATCCAGGACAAACCTGGCAGCAGCGTTCTGGACTACCTGCAAGCGCTGCAGTAGGCTTTTATTCATTCCCGCATACAGCGCGTTGCAGTAGTCCAGCCGGGAGCCAAAGAGGGCAACTGCAAGCTGTTTCCTTGCCTGCAGTGATAAGTAGTGCCTGATCCTCCTCAGGATGTGGATAATGCCCCAACAGGTAGAGATGGTTCTACTGACCTGTTTGCCCAAGTTGAGGGCAGGATCAATCATGACCCCAAGATTTTTTGCAGAGGAGGTAAGGGTGGGGCAAACTCCTAATGAGTCTGGCCACCAACAGGATGACCATACGTCATCTTTCCCTCCAAACACCATCACCTCCGTCTTCTCTCCATTCAGTTTCAATGAATTATGGATCATCCATTGACCGACTGCCTCCATACAAGATCTAAAATTGGAGGCAGTCGGGTGCTTGACTGGGAGAGAGAGACAAGGATCTGGGTGTCATCCGCATAGGATACTATCTCCATCCCATAGGATCTGATGAGCCTGGCAAGTGGGGTCACATAGATGTTGAATAGGGTCGGACTAAGAGCCGACCCCTGGGGGACCCCACATTACACAGGCAGGGATGGAGATAGGTACTCCCCCAACTTCACTCTTTGCACTTGATGATTGAGGAAAGAAGTGAGTAGATCTAGAGCTGCCCCTGAACCCCAATCTCCCTCAGCCGAGCTGTTAACACTGAGGGAGAAAGGGTATCGAAGGCCGCCGTCAGATCCAGAAGGATCAGAAGGGTGGTCTGGCCCCCATTGACACGCGTGCGGATATTGTCCAACACTATGGTGAGAGCCGACTCGGTACTGTGTTCCCTCCTGAAGCCATGTTGGGAAGAGTCAAGACAGGCCGAGCTCTCTACAAAAGCGGCAAGATGCTTGTTAAGATGTGCTTCTAACATCTTTGCTGGAGCTGGAAGCAGTGATATGGGCCGGAAATATTTTAGAACCGCAGGATCCAGGGAGGCCTTTTTAAGTAAAGGTTTTACCACTGCGTTTTTCCATTGGGTGGGGAAGAGGCCATCCCTCATGGCTCTATTCATAATATCAACCAGAGGGGGCAGGAGAGTATCCCTGCACTGTTTAAGAATCCTGAGAGGGCATACATCCAGAGGGGAGCCAGATTTGGTTTTATTGGGTAGGCTATCCAGATCCTCTAGAGAAAGAGGGGGAAAATAATCTAAAATTCCCAAAGGGAGTTTTTCTGCAGGGGCATGGTCCATAGCCCCCAGGGCAGGAGGCCCACTGATGAGAGATCTTTGCTGCTCCAGGGCAGAGTAGATGTCTAGTATTTTTTCCTGGAAAAAAGAGGCAATATTATTGCAAAGCTCTTGGGATGCTACTACGGGATCTGGTGTTTGGAGGGTTATAAGGGAGTCCATTACCCTAAAGAGCTCTTTAGGAGAGGCCAGTGAGGTTGTCAAGGCCATAAAATGCTCTTGTTTGGCCTTTATGATTGCAGCCTTATATTTCCTCAGCAGAGTCTTATGAGCTTCCTAATCCTTCAGATCCTATCCAGAGTGCCATAGTCGCTCCCGCCTCCTTACTTCTTGTCTGAGGAGTCTAAGATGTTCCGAGAACCAAGGGGCTGAGGGCCTTTTTCTGGCTCGGTGGCATAGTTGGATCGGGGCTAATTCATCCAGTGCCTCAGTCACGGTCCTTTCAAACTGTAGGACTGCTGTAGAGACACTTTCCCCTTGAGGTGAGGACAGATTGAATGCCCACGGGGTAAAGGAGCTATTTGAAATGTTCTTAAAGTTCCTGCGACGTTCCTTTTTGCTCTGAATATTTTTGGACGTGTGGATGAGCGGGCAAGCTAGCTCAAATGGAACGGCCAGGTGATCGGACCATGACAGAGAGATCATGACTGTGAAGGGATCGTATAACAGGATCCATCCTGTGTCTTTGAGAGGTCTGACGGTGAAGAGATCATATGATAGGTTTAGTCCTGTGTCTGAAAGGACTGATTGCGGAGGGATCGTATAGCAGGATCTATACTGTGTCTTTGAGAGGACTGACTGTGAAGAGATCATATGATAGGTTTAGTCCTCTGTCTGAGAGGACTGACTGCGAAGGGATGGTATGGCAGGATCTGTCTTGTGTCTGCAAGAAGACTGACTGTGAGAGGATGGTAAGACAGAATCAGTCCTGTGTCTGCAAGAAGACTGACTGCGAAGGGATCATATGACAGGCTCAGTGCTGTGTTTCTCTGAGAGGACTGATTGCGAAAGGATGGCATCACAGGATCTGTCCTTTGTCTCTGATCTCTGAGATGACTGACTGTGAGAGGATGGTAAGACAGAATCAGTCCTGTGTCTGCAAGAGGACTGACTGTGAGAGGATGTTATGAGAGGCTCAGTCCTGTGTCTATGAGACGGCTGCCTGCGAGGTGATGGTATGACAGGATCAGTCCTTTGTCTGCGAGTATCAGTTTTTTAATGCGTTTATTGCGTTTCCAAAATATAACAAGACAAGCTACTCAAAATAAACACACATTTGTAGAAGCTCAAATCAGTTAGTCGGAGAGTAGTAACACATCTTTAACCGTGACCCCCTTCATCTTAGTTAGCTGCTCTTTTCTTTCTGGTCGCATTCCTTCCTCGTTCTTACGGCATGGGGCGCCACAGCTTCACGGTGTTCCTATTTAGCTCCATCCGTAAAGCCTACCTGTAGATTCCTGCCAGTATCTGGTGTGTTGCACTGGGTGGCGCCAATTCCCATCCCATTCACCTTACCTGATTTCTATGGCAGGTTATTCAACTGGGCCATGTCCTGGCATCAGGGGGTCTGTCATTCACGCTAGCATCCCCTCCCATCCCACAAGGTCGTCAGCCACCCTTCCATCTTCCCGGGTAGGTTTCATGTGCTGTTCTTCCGCTATTGCCTACTTTGGCATGTCCCTGAACCATAAGCAGGGACACTGGAATTAGGTGGTAGAGGAGGACCAAATTATGTTAAAGGGTTGACTAAATGATGTGGTAAGAAAAGGCAATTTATGCAGATAAATGCTGCACATGTTGCTATAGTATTACATTATTGTTGCACATGGTAAAACTGTTTTGGAAAATATTTCACATTGTTAGTATCAATTTAACTTCCAAATATAGCAATAAGCAACTGAAAGCTGACAGCGCCGGGACACTCCCGTTGGGGGTAGCCGTGCGCTTTATAAGATACATAATAATAATAAAAGATGGCCAGTCAACCTTTGCAAAAGGCCTTCCAGTGTGCAGAACCATCTGCCGCCATTTTTCTTGTAAAAATCTATATACAGAATATGCAGCAGGTGATGGATTACGTGGCAAAAAGCAAATCCATATTTATGCAAAAAAGCGCTGCACAATCATATAATTCCACTAGCCCAGACCATAAGTCTTGTCTCGGGGCTCTTAGTCTAGCCCAAAACACTGCAAACCATCTTTTATCTAAAATGATACCTGAAGTGGAATATCTGTGCTTTATTTTGATTTTGTTCTTTTCAGCAAATATCTTTAAGTAGGAAACATTTAATAGGATTCTTGGATAAAGACGCTGGGGGGTATTTATGAGTCCCTTGGTGTTGCTCTTGCACCATGCAACGTGGTGCACGAGTGATGGCAAGAGCGACGCAAATGTAAAATGCGTGGCCCTGTCTGGCTTCATATATCTTGAGTAATGAAACGCAGCGTAACTCACTGCGTTGCATTACTCTGCATCAGGGACGTGCTTCCATGGATGGGGTGCAACACCGATGGATTTTGATGCATTCCCAGATTTACAAGAACTTGAGTGTCTCACTAGTCTATGACAAACTTTTTCCCCTAAATTTATGACTAGAATCGTAACCAATGTACACTGCCTACAAAATTCTTGTACAGTTTTACCCCTCCTCCCTCCAGCTTATGTTCTTTAAACCCTGAACATATTTGAGTTACTAGTGTTAAAGTAAATCACAAACCCAATTTCTTCAGCATGTCCATCACCGTTGAAGCAGCTGGCCCTCATGGCTCTCTAGCCAAATCCCTCTACGCTAACATCATCGATCTGAGCTTCCGACTTCATAGAGGCCCCACGGTCTGCAGCAGATTCACTGTTATACTGTCCGCTGGCACCAGAGCTCAGGATATTCAATAGACCGCAGTCTTTGAGTTCTGTGTTTGCAAACTCCCCCGCACACCTATCCTGCTGAACATCCTGTGTCACTATACAGGGCCAGAGTGATTCCAACTTGGTAGACCAAAGCTCCAGCCAACTCCAGGCCTCCAAATGTGAAAACGTGGATTTTCCCATCGAAGTGATCCTAAACTTTGCTGGGACCAACAGCATGCCCTTCAGGCCCATTGCTTGAAGCTTCTGCTTGACTTCAAGGAATAATTTGCTCCGAGTCTGCGGTTTTCTTGTATAGTCTGGGATTATGGAGATCTTGTGATTTTCATGATTATGTGGTTCAGGTTTTCTGATGGGTTATGATGCTGGCTCTGTCTCAGTAACTAAGAAACCTGGCACTCAGCCCTGGGAGGGGACCTTAGGGGATGGCTGGCAGACCAGCGCTCTGTGTCCCTTTGTATGGACAAAAAACAAAGACTCCTATGGACTCAATACCTTTGGGATCCGCTCCTCAAGGATGGGCTCAGGTGAGGGTCCATGTGCTTTCTCCAGATATCATAAAAATGGCAGCTATTTCTCCTGGAGTGACCCTCTGCATCTTTTGCTCTGTCCTCTGGCTGTTTGGTGTGGGCGACCAATTTAGGTCCTAAGGGTACTTAAGGGTTTCAATCTCACTTTCTTTCACGTTCTTTGCTCCGGGTGCCACCTAGAGGATGGCCAACAGAATATGTGCTGTTGATGATTCCCTGCCAGCCTCTCCTGATGCCACACTGGGCTTGGAGCCTGACAGATTGCCACCCCTGTGTTGCATGCTGTGTGGCATGTGCTGCACAGTGGTGTTGCTCTGTGCAGTCCTATTCCCTTTGTCTTTAAACATTTGAACTCATTGCAGGGCTCTCACTTCTTGCAAATTCGCCACCCCAGCAGTCTGTCCAGTGCTTCATAGAGCTCAGGGCACATACTGCCACCATAGGCTCCTCAGTGCCATCCTCTCTTTCTTTCCTTATATTGTTTTTACAGTCCTTGCCTCAGTTATTCCAACCGTGGTGATCCCAAGGACATAGAATGCCAAAAGGCTGCCAACAGTTCCTTTGGTCGCTGTTATGTTCGTATGTTCGTGTCCTCCCTCTCATCTGGATAACAAATCTTTATAGCGCGGGGATGCCCTTGGGTCACCAGGCGCTTTACAAGTTGTTAAATAAATAATAATAATAATGCTTATTACTTTATGCATTCGCCTGTTTTCTTCCCTGTTCTTTCCACTTCCTTCCCTCTCCCCATCCTTCCTCCCCCGCTTAGCTATTGGTCACAGGGCTCGTGCAGGAATGTTGGTGATGGGGGTTCGGATGGGTGACAGTTGGGAAGGGGACAGAGCGTCATAATTGTGGAAGCTGGCGCAGCGTGAGTCTGTATTTAAATACACTGCTGAAACTTATCTGGAGCCTCTTTGTTCTTTTTCCATGATTATCGCAGTCACATCAACTTCCTAGTCCAGCAACGCCTCAAAGAGGGCACAGCAGTCTTCACAGGCACCTCCACCAATCTAGGGCCGTATTACATATAGAGCCCTGGAGGTGCAACGGGCTTGGCACCTGCTTTTTGTGCCCCGCGGGCTCCATGGTATTGTAGGAGTTTTTTATTTTTATTTGTTTTTATTGCAGAATTAGAAACCATTGCATACAATAGATCAACCAGCACACTCATGGTGTCCCCCTGCATAGTTCAACTAACATAGTGTATACACAGCCATTCAGCCCGTATCCCGGGGGCCGGGCGGAATAATGTTCCTGATTGGCAGCAGGACATCTCAGTGAGCATCCCTGAGGGACAATGGTCGAAAACTGTTCATGTATCTGCATTTTATCCCACCAACCCTGAACCAACCTCATCACCGTCCATCATAAGCTAACAGCCCGGTCTCATGGCGATACTGCGATCCCGCCCCCCAGGCCCTGTGGGGGCCCTGTCACGACAGTGCCCCTCGCCCCTGTCCCTGCTCTGCCATCTGTACATGCTCCACCAACCTTAAGGCAGTCACAGGCCTGGTAGTACCTCCGCTCCCAACCTGGATCCCGATGTCCAACCCACCCCTTAACAGTCCTAAAACAACACCCGTGTCCCCCCCCCCAGCAACCGCTAATGATGTGTGCCGTGCCCCTGACTCCGGTATGGGTCCCGCTACAGATCTACTTATACCTCCACACTCGTGAGCCTCGCAGAGTCCTCATGCTCCCACCATTCATTCCTCATCGTCCACCAGGGAGTCACGCAGAGCCTGCACTATCAACTCCCACGCCCGCGCTGATTCCAGGCTCTTTTCGTTGTCAAGCTTGACTGCTTGTCTCATACGGAGCACACTCTCGCATTCAGACCACCTCAGCAATTCATTCGTCCACCTCCTCACCGACGGCCCCTCCCTGGACTTCCAGTGCCAAGTGATCTCCCTCTGCGCCAGTACAGCCCCAGGTCAATAAATTTGCTTGTCACCTTAGTGTTTTTTGTATGTGGGAACCAGAGCAACAAGCACGCCGCCATGTCAAATTCCACCTCCCTGTCAGTCACTGCATTGAGGAGACCCCCAACCTCCTCCCAGTAGTCCTCCAATTTCGGGCAGCCCCATAGCAGATGATCCAAGTCCGCCTCCAACGCCATGCACCTCGGACACCGCGCCTCCTGTACCTGAAAGTATCGTTTGATCTTCTCCGGCGTCAAGTAGGCCCTATGCAAAACATAAAAGTGCACCTGCTGAAAGCGCGCGTTCCTCGTGCCCTTCCATGTACGCTGAAGGATATGACCCCACACCGTGTCCGGAATGGGCCTGCCAATGCTCACCTCCCATTTCGCTTTCAGGCCCAGGAGCGGTTCCAACCCCTCATGCAACATCCTATTATGGAGGCAGGTCACCGCTTTAAAGGTGCCGGCGGCCATCACTACATACTGGCACGCCATGGCCGTGCCCGGTTCAATGAGCCCCTCTCTCCAATGCTTTTGCATGGCTGCCACCACAGCCGCATGCAGGAGGAAGCTCCCCTCCGGCAGCCCAAACTGTTCTTGTAGCGTTTGGAAGGGCACCAACGCTCCATCAACGTACAAGTCCCCCACCACTTGCAGTCCCAGCTCTTCCCACTCCAATAATGGGGTCCAGTCACCCCCATGCGGCAGCGCAGTCAGCATGCCTATCGGTATCTCCGGGGCATACGGCCGGGCCGCCTTCGCCCTTCTCAGGCTCCTCTGCCAGCATAACCTGAGCGTCCGCTCCTCCATAGTAAGGCCTCGCAACTCCAGTTTCTGTTGCATAATGATATAGGCCAGGACATGACGCTGTATCCCCTGCTCTCGGTCGCGTTCCGGCCCTCTAAACACCCTAGCCACAAGCTGTGTGAGAACCTGAAGCTGCGCGGCCAAATAATACAACTCAAAGTCCGGGACGGCCACCCCCCCCTCGAGCTTAGGACGGAGCAACGTGTTCAGTGCCACTCTACGGCGGCCGTGCCCCCAAAGGAAGCCTATGACCATCATCCGCAGATCCCTGAAAACCCTCTGGGGAATCCAAATGGGCAGCGTGCGAAAATAGTACAAGAGCCGCGGGAGCGCCACCATCTTCAGCAGGGCCACCCTACCCAACACCGACAAGGGGAGGGACGCCCAGAAAGACATGCAACCTCTCAACGCCCGTATGCACCGCCCAATATTACCCTCTAATAAGTCCGCGACCTCGTGGTAGATACGGACTCCCAGATAAGTGAAGCAAGATGGCTCCCAGACCACCCCTATATCACGGGCAGGGCAGGGCATGGTCGCTCTAAGTGGGAAGACACACGTCTTCGTCCAGTTAACCCTGAGGCCCGACAACCGGCCAAACTCAGACAACATCTCCATCGCCCCTTCCAGAGCCCGTTCCGTATCCTCCATATACAGTAGTAGAACGTCCGCGTACAATGATATGTAGTGCAACTGCCCTCCTCTTGCAATCCCTGCGTACATATCTCCCGACCTGGCTCGTACTGCCAGTGGTTCCATCGCCAGAGCAAACAGAAGAGGGGAGAGGGAGCACCCCTGTCTCGTCCCCCTACCAACAGGATAAGCCGCTGACACCAGAGTGCCCAGCCGTACTCGCGCCGTCGCCGAGGAATACAATACCTTCGTCCATCTGCGGAACCCTTCACCAATGCCGAACCTCACTAGGACTTCATCCAGATAGATCCACTCCAAACTATCAAAAGCTTTCTCAATGTCCACAGACAACACCGCCTGGGCACCGTCCGTATCCACTGTGCCATCCAGTATCCCTATCAGACGGCGAATATTTAATGCCGTACTCCTCGTGGGGATAAACCCCGCCTGATCCCTGTGCACCAGGCCGGTCATATGCGGGGCCAACCTGGTGGCCAAGATCCAGCTCAGTATCTTATAGTCCACCGTCAACATGGACAGGGGCCTGTAAGACCTCACATCAGTCGCCTCCCTGCCGGGCTTCAGCAGTGGTACTATCAATGCCTCCCTCATCGATCCGGGCAGACCCCCCAACCTATGAGCCTCCTCGTATACCACCAGTAGTCTGGGTGCCAAGCTATCAGCATACTTCTAGTAAAATTCTATTGGCAGGCCATCCACCCCAGGTGTTTTATTCCTCGCCATGTGTTTAATGGCCGCCCTAATCTCGGCCAGCGTGACAGGTCCGCCTAAGTCCTTGGCATCGTCGTCATCAAGCACCGGAAGCTGCACTGACTCCAGATATTCCGCTATTTCGCCCGCCTCTACTCCTGACTGACTCTCGTATAACTCAGCGTAGTAGGCCCTAAAGCACTCCAGCACCGCCGTTTGGGAGTAGACCATCTCCCCCAGATCATTTTTGATGCTCAAGACCGGGCAGCCTCTGAGCTCAGGATTAGCAAGTCTAGCCAGTAGCGTGCCCACCTTATCTCTCTCAGCATGCGCTCTAATGGCATATTGTCTGTAGTCATAGCTCCGTAGCCGTTCCGTTTCGGTGGCCACCACCTCCTTAGCCTCCAACAGCCGGGTCTGTAGATCCGGTCGGGCCGGCCTACGCCGTTCCAAATCCCTCAATTTCTCCTCCGCACTGGCAAGCGCATTCAACACCGACATTCGAGCATTCGAGAACCTCCCCAAGCATACTCCTCTCACCACCACTTTCATCACGTCCCATTCAGTGGACCTACAAGAAGCTGTCCCCTCATTCTCACCAAAATACTGATCTATGCCCCGTTGGACTGCTTCACTGAACACCGAGTCCTCCAGGGTGTCGGGCCTGAGCCACCATGTTGGAATCGCTGAGCGCGCTCTCTGCCATTGGACGTGCACCAACAGAGGATTATGATCTGAAATGGTCCTGGCCAGATACTCCGTATGAGAGATCAATGGGGCTAAGGACCCGCTGCATAGCACTGAGTCAATCCTAACATGCAGGGCGTGGAGGGCGGAGAAAAAGGAATAATCCCGGTGCTGTTCCCGCCAAACATCCAGCAATCCCCATCTGTCCTGCCAATCCTTCCTGTGTGCGGCTAACTTACGTACAGGGGAGTCAACAAGTGGTGGGTGGGATCTATCCAAGGCCACATCTGTGATCGAATTGAAGTCCCCCCCCAGTATCAGAGGCCCCGCTAAGAAAGAGGCCAAGGAGCCGGATAAACCATCAAAGAAGCGGGCCTGATCAACGTTTGGAGCATATATGCAACTGAAAACCACATCCCGGCCATACAACCTCCCCTCCACCGCCACATATCTGCCCTCAGGATCCACCAATTGATTCAACACCTGGAACGGTATCCCCGCCCGCACCCAAATGAGTACCCCTCTAGCAAACGCGGAGTAAGTAGTGCCAAAGACCTGACCCCGCCACCTCCTCAGTAGTGCAGTGCATTCCTGTTTCGTTAGATGAGTTTCCTGCAGCATAGCAACCTGAACCCCCCGCCGCACCAAGTAAGCATGCACTTTGTGGCGTTTGACCATAGTTCGCAGTCCTCGGACATTCCACGTTAGGCATTTCAAGTTAGGTAACGTCCCCATACCAACATTGAGCAATCCAGTTCAGGTATAGCCATTCAATGCCCACATCACAGCGGTTGCCCTCCCCAAAACAAACCATAAGAAAAACTCCCCAAACCCCACTCCCCAGGACAGAGCCTACAAACCCAGTGTGAGCCCCGATCCAAACCTCAAACAACACACACATCCGACTAACCTGTGGTTGCCACCACAGAAGGCCTTAAGGGCCCTGAGGGGGTGAGTTACCGCCGACCCCGGGCAGGCGGAGCCCGCACCCCGCGCCTTCCATCCCGCAATGCTGGTGCTGCACCCTACCAGGCGACCCACCCAGCGCCAACAGGATACCACCCTACCAGAAACAGTGTCTCAAGTCCCATAGAGGAATCAGCCATGAAAAATCTCATCAGACGTTTGGGGGGTGACCACCAGCCCCTTCAAACTCTCCGCCTCCGAAAATTCCTCTCCAGTCCTGCCACCGTCTTCTCCAGAATCCGTAGCCGCCAAGTCACTCTCCCGCTGTGATCTTGTAATGGCCGCCGTCGCTGCCAGCGCCTCCCTTTTGTCCGCCGCCATTTGAGCCTCTCGTTTCTCTCGCTGAAGCTTAGTGCGGGAACGAATTCTCTGAGATTTCCGGACCTGAGGCGGTTTAGGCCTCGATTGCTGACTCTTGCTATTCCTGTCTGTACCAGCTCGGTATAATTCCAGCCATGACCACACTTCGTCCGGTGTCTGAAAGAAATGGGTGGTCCCATCCAGGATTATCCGCAGCTTGGCCGGGAAGAGCAAGGAATACTGGATGCCCTCCTCCCGCAGTTCCTTTTCCACCGCTAAGAAGGATGCCCTATTCTTCTGGACTGCCTGAGTATAGTCCGGGAAGATCGTGACTCGGCTGTTCTCCACCTCAAACTGGCCCGAGTCCCGAGCTTTCTGGATGAGGAGGTCCCGATCTTTATAATGAAGGAGCTTCACCACCATCGGTCGGGGGGGGGGGGGGGGGGGGGGGGCGGCCAAGCGCTGGTGGGCGTGCCGGCACCCTGTGTGCCCGCTCCAATGTAAAGAAGGGAGTGAGACCCTCCGGTGCCACCACTGTCCGGAACCAGTCCTCCATATAGGCCACCGCATCCTCCCCTTCAATTCTTTCCGGCAGGCCTACGACCCGCATGTTGTTCCGCCTATTGCGGCTTTCAGCATCCTCCGCACGCCGCTCCAACGAGTCCAGCTGGGCCAGAATGCCCGTTATCTTGTGTTCCGCGGTCACCACCGCCGGTTTCAGGTCCAATAACAGCTGTCCATGGTCCTTAACCTTGTCCGACAACTTGGCATGATCCGCCCTTAAGAGCCCCAGCCCCGTAGCGACCTGCGCAATATCCTGCTGCAATGCCTCCTTGGTCGAGGTGATGGCATCCAGAATAGCATCCAGGCGCCGATTCAGTCTCTGCTCCTGGTCCACCATCGGCGGGGAGGCCTCGCCAACCTGGGACAGCACGGCCGAATCCTCCCGGCTCTGCCCCATGGTGGCCGCTCCACTCTCAGCCACCATCTTAGATGTCTCTGTCGCGGCTACACGGGCAGGCCCGGACCTCACCAGGTCCCGATAATCTCTGCCCAGGGGACGTGCGCCTCAGCAACGAACGTGATAGAGAGCCTCTGCAGTGCCCGTCACGTCAAAGCCCAAAAGTTCTAGCGCCTTCCGTCCCACTGTCGCCAGTACCGGAGTGGAGGGGGAGGGGGGGGAAGTAGAGATAAGTGCGTGCCCCCAGTAGTCCAATCCAATGGTGACCACCAATCTCCCCCGCTCCTCAGGTCCGTGTCAGCAGATCCTGCAACTCTCGCCCAGGCGGGCCACTCCGCCAGCCGATGCCCAGTCTGCTCAGTTTCGGTTCAGAGACCATCAGCCCTCGCCGCCGCCATTTTCTTCGCACTCCGGGCAACACCTCGGACGTCGTCCGACTAGGTCTCCGCGGGGCTAGCTGACCCCAAAGAGGTCTCCTCCGCTCACCAGTGGTTCTCCAACACTTCGCAGACAAATTGCGCCGATCAGGGTTCGCCCCAGGCGCGATTTTCAGGAGAAATAGCGGGACCCTGCGCGGAGCTGCAAGCTCACGCCGCCATCCCGATCGGCGCCCAAACCACGCCCCTGGTATTGTAGGAGTTGACACGCTTATGTAGCTACTTCTTTAAAACTGATATCGCTGGCACACATGTAGAGGCAGCACTAACTTCAGAAGATGTTCCCTTATTTGCAGTCATTCACTGCACCTGCCTACTAGAAGAACTCTCTTTAAAGTGCAGGTGGCATGCCACCTACACGGTGAAACAGTGACTTGTAAACAGCTGTGTTGTATCCTAACCTTGTTCTCCACTGTGCCCTAGTTACCTCTCTTACTTGAGAGCACCCATTGTCACCTCTCCTCTCCCATTGGTTCCCCAACGTTCCACCACCGCCTCCAGCTTTAGGAACTGTCAACTGACATATGTTATTATGCTTCCTGACCACGCCGTGACCTGGTGTGGGGCTGTAGATACGGAATAAACACAGCCCTGGCATCGGATGAAGAGGTGCCGATTGAGTGACTGCGCGCTGCTGCTTCGAGGGTTGTTGCCGTCACACGGCGAAGGTGAGAGCCAAAGCATACCGTGCTGCGCCTGTAGTTAATTTTCGGGGGAGACGCCTGGTGATTTCCTGTGTGCGCAAGGACATTCCTCTTTCGAGCCTGTTCTGGTTGGGAAAGTGGCGCCTTCTTCCTCACAAGCGCACAGTGACAATTCCTGTCAGCTGTTTTCGCGCCACATACTTCCCTCAGCTTCGTTCTTCTGCGCATGCTTCAGCACGTTCCACGTCACTGGAACGCAGCGTCTGGCGCCATCTTGTGGTGAAATCTTCGAAACTTGTATAACTTCGCTTTCAAACCAGGCACATACACGGTGATGTGCACACCCATGTAATTCTAACGGAATTGTATGTTTTTCTTGCAAACAGCTAATTATAAGACAGTTACAACAAAACTACATTACTTAAAAACAAAAATCTGTACTGTCAACTAATAATTCATTCTGTGTCAACTAAGCTGATGCCCCAGGCCTGTGAAATATTTCTGCTATAACTGTAACTTATAATTGGACAGTTAGACGATCACTCTTGGTTTAATTCATCTCGAGTCCACTCCTTAACCCTTCGAAGGCAAGTGTCAATTTACACTAGGAACAACTGCTACTTGGAATTTCGCTTGCGCTTTTAAATCAGAGACTTGTTTGTCTTCATCCTTAAGCTTATTGGCAATGTGTGCCCTTAGTTCATTAAATCTTGCGCAACCCCAAGCTTTCCTACCTCTCAAAGGTGCTCCTAGTATGCCATGGAAGGAATAGAGAGAGTATTTCACTAATTATATAGAAACTGTGGAAGATGAGGATTTCACTTCAGAAAAGAAAAAGAAAGTGTTGTTGTACTGCTTAGGTCCCGGGGGTGTCAAGACTTATAATAATATTGAAAAGAAGGTAAGAGAAGGTAATGATGTTTATCAACATGCATTAGATGACTTAGATGCCCATTTTTCACCTATTGTTTGTGTTGCTGTTGACCGGTACAAATTTTCAAGAAGGAAACAGGGCAAAGATGAGAGCATTGATGATTATGTGGCGGCCTTGAACAACCTGGCGTTAACTTGTAGATTTGGTCAATTGCAAGAAGAATTTGTACGCGATCAAATCATTATGCATGCGAGTAACCCCAACATCCAAGACAAACTATGGGTTAATGGAGAATCTTCCTTAAAAGAAGTTGTTGCTCTAGTTAAAAAAGCTGAACTAACAGGCAGATGTGCCAAAGCGGTTTTAGATGAGCCAATTGGCGTTAAAGCAATTCATTCTTCCAACGCAAACAAACTTAGACAAAAGGCCAGCAATAATGAAGTTGCGCATGAGTATCATAAAAAAAATGAACCTTACAAATCTAGGCACAAAAGTGAGAAAAGTCACAGCAGTAAATACAAAAATCCACCTGAACTCAAATGCTATCGATGTGGTTCTCCTAACCACTTAGCAGATTCCACAAAGTGCCCTGCTAGACATCATAAATGCTTGTCATGTGGTTTGACAGGTCACATCGCCAAGGCTTGCAATAGGGCATCCTTTAGGCAGAGCAGACATGTCAGACACATTCAGGATGAAAGTGACTCTTCGGATGAAAATTCGGAGTACTCGGATTCAGATAGCATCAATTACGTGTTCTCCATTGAATATGATGTATTGGAACTTACACCCACTGAAAAAAAGAAACCCATGTGCGATGTGAAATTGGGAGGGGTGACTGTAAACTTAATGGCTGATTCCGGCTCCCCTTTCACAATCATCAATGAGAATGTATGGAAACAATTGCTTACTGATAAAATTGGAACATCGCTTGAGAAGTCAAACATCATTGCTAGAAGTTACACTGGCAACAACATCGAATTTCTAGGTACACGTGAATTGGAATTCGAGTTTAAAAACAGGAAAGCTTGTTGTAAACTCTTCATTGCAAAAAAAGGATCTTCAGTACTTGGCTGGAGTGATCAAGCCGATCTGGGAATAATCCTCAGCCCAAACAGTGCTGACCCTGTATTGCCGTTGATGATTCATGCAAGAATACATTTCATAAGGATTTTCCTGAAGTGTTCTCTGGAAAAGTAGGTCTTCTTAACAGTTTTGAACACAAAATTGAACTTAAAGACTCAGCCATTCCATGTGTTCACAAGGTAAGACACTTACCTGTGTCGGTAAGGAGTGATGTTCAAACAGAGTTGAATAGACAGGTCAAAGATGGAATAATTGAGGAAGTTGAATCAGCGGAGTGGGTTTCTCCCTTAGTTGTGGTCAAACATCCCAATGGGAAAATTAGGCTGTGCATTGACCTTAGGGATCTTAACAAAAACATTATTGTTGATCAGTATCCACTACCACGCATTTGTGAGATGTTTAATGCCACTAATGATATGTGTATTTTTTCAATAATAGATTTGAAATCCGCGTATCACCAGATACCCCTACACGTGGACAGCAAGAAATACACGACATTCATCACCCCATTTGGTTGTTACCGTTTCACTAGGGTACCGTTTGGGTTAGCCTCTGCCGCGGCGCTGTTCCAAAGGGTCATGACTTCCATCTTGGAAGGCGTTGCAGGCATCAGGTTCTTCCAGGACGATATTTTAGTCATGGGTGGCAACCAACTGGAACATGATACACGCTTAAAGCAAGTTTTCAACAAACTTAAAATGCATGGTCTTACTGTTGAACTAGATAAATGTAAAATTTCTCAGGAACAAGTGGTTTATTTGGAGCACACTATCAGCCACGAGGGCATCAAACCAAAGCAAGGCTTAGTAGATGCCATTCTTAATGCTCCTTGCCCATCCAGTAAAGAGGACATCAGAGCCTTTCTCGGATTAACGGAGTATTACTCCAAATTCATAAGGAATTTTTCAGAAAAAATGTACAGTCTAAGACAGTTGCTGAAAAACAAAACAAAATTTGAATGGTCCCCAGAATGTCAGACCACCTTTGAAACAATCAAAAAAGAAATTAGTGAAGCACCTTTCCTCAAGGGATTTGATCCCAAAGCCGAAATCTATGTCACAACGGACGCAAGCAACAAAGGATTAGGTGCAGTGCTAGCACAGAAGGATAATTCAAATCAAGAATGGGTTGTGGCTTTCGCCTCCAGGTCACTCACCCCTGCCGAGGAGAAGTACTCGGTAATAGAACGCGAAATGCTTGCCTGTTCATGGGCGCTCAACCACTTCAGAGCATACATATGGGGATACAACATACATCTTCGCACGGACCACAAGCCATTGTTCAAAATCTTATCTGCTTCTGGTTTGCAAAATGCCTCACCACGTCTGAGTAAAATGTCAATAAAATTATTGGACTACAACTACTTAGCAGAATATTGGCCAGGTATCAAGAACAAAGTCGCTGATTTTCTCAGCAGATTACCCCTGCCACATAACGAGAATTTGAATGCTCCCGAGGATGATGAAAGAGTGGCTCTACTCTTCAACACAAATTTTGAGGGAATCTCTACTGGAGAATGGGAAAATCACATGTCTCAGGATTCAACGCTAAACGACGTATGTAAATATGTCAACACTTCTTGGCCAGCGAAACGCCACCTTCAAGACAACATTCAGTTGTATTGGGAAATAAGGAATGAAATCAGCTTTGAAAATGGTGTGTTGTACAGAGTCTGTAAGGCCATCGCCCCCATCACTCTCAGAGACAAAATCCTGAAACTTTGCCACATGGGTCACCTTGATATCCCTAAAACAAAGCAAAGAGTCAGAACCTATTATTGGTGGCCCGGTATCGACAAACAAATTGAAATCCTCATAAGGAACTGTGTCGAATGCAGTGATTCTGATAAAGTTCTCAAGACATCCAAAGTTTCCCTTTCTCCACTTCACCCTCCCCAAATGACTTGGGAAAAATTAGGTCTGGACATTGCTGGACCAATTGAAGGACATGATGGAGGGATCAAGTACATCATAGTGGTCATCGATCACTTCTCCAAATGGCCAGAAATAGAAATCGTTTCTGAAATAGACAGTTCAACTATTATATCATTCCTGGATAAATTTTTCCTAGGTGAAGGTCTACCCAAATTTATTCTCACAGACAATGGTCCACAATTTTGCTCCATGATGTTCAAATCATTCCTTGAAAGGAACTGTATCACCCACCACACTACTTCATTGTACCACCCTGAAGGAAATGGTCTTACAGAACGCTTCAACCGTGTCCTCAAGGGACACATACAATTGTCAAGAAATGCCAACCTTAACTGGGAAGAAGAGGTGTTCAAACTCATCTGGGCTTTCAGAATCTCTCCTTGTGCCAGCACCCGCAATGCACCTTTCGTGCTCATGAGAAGCAGACAGCCTCTGAGCATTGACCTAGGTTGGATGCCTGTTTCAAAGCAACTTGAATGGTCACCAGACGTCATCAGGAACAACATAATCAAGGCGCAAAAATACTACAAAGAATGGTATGACTCAAAACATTGTGCAAAAGAACACTCATTCAAAGTTGGAGATCTGGTGAAAGTTCGCTTAGAAAAAAAAGTAAAGAAAGGAGAAAGCAGATTCACCTCACCTCTTCGCATCAATGAACTTTATAACAACGCCGCTAGACTCAACGATGGGAAAGTGTGGCACATGAGCAGATTGGCGAAATGCCATCTTGAAGGCAAAGCTCCAAGTCAAATGCAACCTAATGTGCATAGTAAAGATTTGTGGGTTGATTATGATAGGTCTAGTTCTGAACATGGTTGCATGCCCAGCAATGAGACTTCACATGTTCTCCCACCTGTCTCTGACTTTGCTGATTGTCACTCATCAGACAGGTCTGTTGATACCAGTCCTCACACTCCGTTACCAACGCGGGGTTGTCATGGCGACTCACATTCTGACTCTGAAGTCATGTCTGACAGTCGTAGCTTCAGCGGTAGGTCTGGCAGAACCAGTAATGATCCTCACTCTGACACCGATTGTGTTTCTGATCCTCACCGTGTCACGGGGAGGTTTGGTCAAACCATTCGTAAGCCAAAACGTTATGAAGACTTTGTATATGATTAATGTTCACAGCTCCTCCCGCATGAATGTATGTTTCATCGCCGAGGGTCCAATCCTTTAAAACTCTCAAGAGAGGAAGATGTGTTGTATCCTAACCCTGTTCTCCCCTGTGCCCTAGTTACCTCTCTTACTTGAGAGCACCCATTGTCACCTCTCCCCTCCCATTGGTTCCCCAACGTTCCACCACCGCCTCCAGCTTTAGGAACTGTCAACTGACATATGTTATTATGCTTCCTGACCACGCCGTGACCTGGTGTGGGGCTGTAGATACGGAATAAACTTATAGCTGATTTACCTACTACTTCCTGGTACTCGCTTTCAACAAGCTGCTCCGTATTTCACTGAATACGGTGTCTCCACAGCTGGCATAGGATTGTGGCTGCCCTGAGGGAAGCATATTAATTGTAATAAACCTGCACTTTAAAGCGATGAGGGATATCCCCTAGTAGGCTGGTGTAATGAGTAACTGCATCTGCCTGCAGGGGGATGTCAAGGGGATTCATTCAACCCTTTCACCCTCCGGAAGGCTGGCATAAGGAGGCGCATTGACAGCCTGTTTGCCTGCATCCATTATAAGGCACAGGGCGCAGAGACAAAGTGATTTCCTTATTTGGATGGGGCCATGCTCCCATGCAAATGAGGTAAGACCCTCTGAAGATAGCACTATAGCTACATGTGCACAAATGCTTTCAGTATTACAGAAGGACCTGAACAAGCATCTGTGGCCCCTTCTGTACTAATGTAGAGCCTTGGTGGGCACAAAAAGTAGGCACATACACTTGTTGAGCCTCCAGGGCAGTATCTAATACTGCCCGGACTGGTGGCATCTTTAGATTCGTCAAGATCCCAATTCCTGAGGCAAATCCTGTAAAAACAAAATATGAAAGAGAAGACAACCCTGAGCAGCAAAAGGTAGTAGATGGTGCTTGGAGCTAGATCAGTAGTGACGGCTGTTGGAGTGGAAGATCTGCAAGAAGAGAGGGCGCGGGCGCAGAGGCAACGTGCTTCCCTCATTTGCTTGATGCCACGAACCCCTTGCAAATAAGGGATTGCCCTCTGAAGATAGCGCTGGTACTACATGTACTGTACACCAGTGCTATCAGTATTACAGAAGGGTCAGCACAAGTGTTGGCGGCACCTTCTGCAATACTATAGAGTCCCAGGGACATAAAAAGCTGGCGTACATGCCCAGGGTGCACTGTGTGTAATAAGGCCCCAGGATCCTTTCCACTGTTCCAAAGCAAAGTGCCCAGGCAGTCCCTGCCACAGTCAGAAACACCTGAGTAGGACCGACCAGGACTCCGGCTGTGCTTTCTGTGCATCCCATTAGACCTCGCCAGGGACCACTGTTTGTTTCTCCCCTCCACAGCTATATAGGGCTCAGTACATGCCCGCACCCCACTCCGCTACTCTTCTCCATTCCACTGTGATGCAAACCGTGTTCTTCTAGCATTATGCACTGATTCAGATCAGTGGCGCGAGAAGGAGAGCAACGGCCCCAGAAATCCTTGATTGAGTGCAGAGGGAGAATTAAGACTAAAGACTCCATTATGTATTAGTTTGGAGCATTTACTGTGTGTTCAAGAGCGTCACATTACAGGCAGCTTCATTTAACAGAATGCTGCAAATTCTCTTTACATGGACAACTGTGTTTAGTGTTCTTTCTCTGACTGCAAGAGTATCATTTAACTAGTGACACTCGTTTTTATAACTATCTTAAAATATATATCAGCAGCGTGGAAAGTACAAACAAGACACTTAAGTAGATAGTCAGCACTCCCACTTAGAACATTGTTCCAGCACCACTGTTCCAGATGCCAGGGTTATGCAAAACTGTTGGAGTGAAGTGGGAGTCTCACAGGGACTCGTCTAATCAATCAGCCTTCTTGAGTGGCCAGACCCAAAACATAGACTCTGAAGTGATACATTCTTTTGTTTTTGAAGCGAGTGACCTTTAAGGGAGCATATAGCAGGTTCAATGCTGTACCTGTGAGAAGAGTGACTGTTAGGCAATTGTGGCAGGTTCAGTGACAAATCTTAGAGGGCACTGACTGTGAAGTAATTGAATATCAGTGTCTGTGCCATTTTGGTGAAGAGACTGCGAGGTCAATTTACTAAGATTTAACACAAAAGTGACACTAAACAATGCAAAATCTTATTTTACTAGTTTACTTTCCAGCGCTAAGCTTGTTTAGTGCTGGAAAATCACTGGAAAGTAGGACATGGTAGCGTGCAGTGCTGCTT